>NC_043741.1:5712394-5720128 GCF_004337985.1 Pyricularia pennisetigena
AAAGAAAAGTAGGCGAGCCTATAGAAAGCGCCGGTCTAGCAGGGTTTTCTAGACTATTTCGTACTTGGTCTGCAGAGAATTGAGTCGAGAGTAAAATCCTCAAACGGTATGGCACTTTCCTTGAAGCGGATCAGATAGAGGGGTGGGTCGGGGATCGACTGTCAGATCGTCTGTGACATGGCTGTTCCGGTCGGCTGATCCCGACAAAATTTGCGCCACTCCAAGGAAGAGGCCTCTAGCCTACGCTGGCGCAGGACTCGCTCAGCTTGTGCTTTGAATATCCCCATGTGTTGAAAGATCACTGCCAGTGAGCTGATCAGGTCGAGGCTGGGTGTATGCCAATTCCAATGATTGCTCACGCTGCAAACCACAGTCAACGACACCGAAGTCGTACACCACATCACATGAACGAACTTTTGCTCCATCTTCCTCTGTGATGAATCGCAGTGAACCAGCTCCTATTCTATGCTGCGCAATTAGACGAAACCCCCCACCCAGCATCAAGTCTGCCACTCAGTGAAAGCCTTCTGCTTCTGTCTCGTATTCCATCCAAGCTTCGCACTGATACTGTTCACCCAGTCTTCGCTGCGTCTACCTGGCGCCTGTACCGAGGCGAATGGATATCTGCTAGCGCTTATGGTGACATAGTCACCAGGGTGCAGCTCGATGCGCTCCCGCCCGTCGAAGCTGGCCCACGAGCCGGTTCTCGCCCCGTAAGGGACGCCGACACGAAGGACGATGGTATCCGGAAGGATGATGGGTCGGAAGGAAAGAGTGTGAGGGCAGATGGAGGTGACAAGCATGACTGGGTTTTCAGGATGACATAGTGAACCGCCTGATGCAAGATTGTAGGCCGTAGAGCCTGTTGGAGTCGACACACATATTCCGTCTGCCAGCACCGATGTGAAATGTTCATCGTCTCCGAATATTTCTAGGAAGGACATGGCTGGATGTAGCTGTTAGCACTGTGACCATTATTACATGGGATCCTTTGACGCGCATTCAAGACTTACTCGGGTTCGGTCCTCTGTCGATAACCACCTCATTCAATATTTCATAGGTTCCATCTGGCCTGTGGGTATGCTCGTCGTCTTTCTCCTCGCCGATTAGCTCTTCCACCAGATCACGTTTCCTCTGCATGTCTGCGTCGTCTCTTTCACTAGCCGAGCTCGAGTTGCCAACTCCATCCAGGTTCTTTGGTTGGGTGCTCCGCATGATGGTGCCCTCGAATCTGAGTCTCAGACTGACAGTCACGCCGTGGTTAAAGGCCGTTGTCAGAATTTCCTTGTACTCATCAAAGTCAAACTTTGTGAGGAAACCCAAGCTACCCAGCGCAAAGCTCAAGACCGGCGGCACGATACGCTGAAACAACCAGCTTGCATACAGTACAGTGCCATCGCCGCCGAGAGTTATTACAAAGTCAAAGGTGTGAGGGCGCGTCCGGCAGATGTTTTCGTCCCAGTATCGCAAACGCCGCGAGACACCTTTGGCAGCCTCCTCATCCGCCACGTCCCCACTTGACTGGTAGTCGTGCTGCAGCTCATCAAGGAGGCCAGAGGCATTGAACTTCTTATTTTCTTTGAGGGACTTTTCGACCCAGACGGTATACTTGACGTCTCTGTCCTTGTCCAACAGCCAGCGGGTAAGTTCACGCGTCTTGGGTATGAGGTCCTCGTCGTAGATCTTGGTGAGGAGGAAGATGGATTTCACACGGAACTTGAGGCGCATGCTGCCTAGGCGACGACTCAGCTCGCGCACACCCCACGCCATCTCGCTTAGCTGCTTCTTGGTGAGAAGTCGACTGTGCACGACCTCCGGTAGATCCGCGGGTTGGCCGGCCATGTCGATGTCAGCCTGAGACTTGGATATGCGGTGCCGCCAATGGTGCTCATCGACTTGTCCGGCATCACTGCTATCACTAGGAGCCTCGAGATAATCGAAGCGGCGCTTCAGACCGGGATTAGCGGTTCCATTGCTGCTTTCCCTGCTGCTTGTCCCCATGGAATCAATAGGTTTCTCCCCTCCCTGCTCAACACATGGGTGCAGCGCTGGCGTCAGGGAGCTAACGTGGCCTTTGCCTCGCTCTTTTTGGTCATCGCCGGTGACGGCGTTATGTGGTCCATGATCATGGCTATTGTGCTTGCCTGCCTCACTCAGCTTCCTCTGGCTCTCAATGAGTTGGTGCACAATGCACTGGGCCTTGTCTGGGCCAGGTTGCTGAGCGCGCCGGGGTCGCGTCAAAGTGGCCTCCGAGGCCACAAGAGAGCTTTTGCGCCTGTAGGGGTTTGTAGGATCGAAGAGGACCTGAGCAATTTATAAGGGCCACATCAGTACTGTGCTCAGCGCAGTCAAGGCTCGGACTTTTGTGCGTCGGTAGAATCCGTAGACAAGAGCCTAGAAAGAGCGCGCGACAGATCTCCAAGATGTTCGGGACGGTATGAGGTGCAGAGGAGAGCCGCACCAGCTGATTGGAGCGGTGCTTCACGCCGGGGACTCCGGAAGGGTCTCGACTGTACCTCTACCGCCTTTTGGTCCTCATCAGAGGCGCTCGAGTGGCCATCATCAAAGGATATATGCTTCTCAGCAAAGGGCGAGTGCTTTTCGTTCTTGGTGCTGTCACCCATGGCTTGCTTTTTATTCGCACACGGTTCGAATTGGCGCGGGCTGCTTTTATTTTTGGTTTCCGAATGTTCGGAACGACGCGTAAGTTCCTGCTGCCCCTCCCTGAGGTAGGTGAGGTACCTCGAGGTACCCTAGGTTCCTCGGTAGCTCGCTTTCGCCAAGGAGATGAATGAAGGGCCTATAGCGAAGTTAAAGAGGGTGGGACAAATATTCATCCTGGACAGGTAAATTCGTCGGGTGAGGGGCAGGGAACTTCCGTGACCAGATCAATCCCGCAAGTTTGATTCAGCCGCACGCATGGGATCTTCCGAAATTACAATCTGAATAATCAGTAGGGACGTGATCAAATTCAGGTTCGGTACGCGAAGACAAGTGAGAGAGAGAGAGAGAGAGAGATTGTGGGGATCCGATGACGCACGTCTGACCGTTACGGGACCTTGAACTCCGACAAGCTGTCTGCAGCTACTGGTAGGTGCATTTGTTTGCCCCGCTTTGGGGGGGCTCCAGCTGTTAATATAGTGCTTGCGGGGTTTGCGAGTCCAAGCTGCCAATCTGGCCCAGTAGCTACTTCAGCGCGCTGCAAGTTTACCACATAATTCTTGAATAGATAATAGAGTAGAGTAGCATGTCTTCGTTATCCGCGGCCGTTTGTTCTCCATTCTTCTAATAACACTGGACTACAGGCATCTAATGCTCTTCAGTATATCATGTTGACTTGCTCGCATATCGAATGCTGTGTTGCGGAAATAATGGCGAGGAAAAGCAAGGCCATAGCGTTTCGAAGCTAGGCTAAGGCGTGGGGGAACGCGCCGTTGCGTCCGCCGCGGCTACGTATGGGGGAAGGCATCCATCTTACAAATAAATCTGGCAAACGAAGCTTTACCGCGCGATTATTCTGGGCTCTATTTACGTTACAATGGTGTTGGTTTGAACAAGTGCCCAGTCTTGTGAAGAAACCCCCCGTGGTTTTTTCTTTGGGTAATGTTGTAGACTATGTTTATTTTCCCACAGTATGACTTTCCTTGCAAAGATCACGACGCGGCGAACGGATACATTTCTAGGAATACCGCTTTCTAGACTCGAAAGTCACACTTCGGTGCTCCAATAGGCAGGTATATAAGTATATAGCTGGACGCATTCGATGGAAATAGCATACACCAAACCCTCGTTTCCAGGTGTAAAATAGGCCCCTCCAACACACGTGCTTCATTTTGGTCAGTGAATTGCCAATTAACGGGGTACTTGATCTCTCCCGTTTCTATGCCGATCCATCAAATAGCAAAGGTTGGGTATCAAAAACAACCCGCGTCCCCATGACATTCCCCATGATTTCTGCACTTATATAGATATTTTCTCAACCTCAAAAACCCACCCACATCTTCACTTTAATCCGATACAAATACACCTACTCAATTAACCATCACAAGCCACAGGCCCAAACAACGCAACCCCAAACTACCTTCAAGATGGCACCCAACCCGAATTGGCCTGCGGAAATTCCCATCCCGGACGCAACCCAAGAATTCCGCTCGCCAGACGTCAACACAACCACCCGCGCCGACTTTACAGACTTCTTTCTGCGGTTCCGCCACGCCGAGGACGCGCACCCGCACTACAGGCACCTGTTCAACGCGCACCAGCAGCTCCGCAAGCTGCTCATCGAGCATCCGGCCATGCAGCCCAACCTCGACCAGACGTTCAACACGCCCGCAAACAGTAAGAACATGGTGTACTTTATGTGGGATTTCGTGATCCGCACGTTCCAGATCTTGGCCGCCAAGGTGAAGCCCCAGGACCCCAAGTCGTCGCCCATGTACAAGGACGTCCTGGGCCGCTCGGTGCAGGCAAAGATGCTGATCACGGACGAGACTGGGATGATGGCCGCGATGGTTGGGGGTGGCGGCGGTGTGTCGTTTACAGATGAGATTAAGCAGCTACCCAGGTCACTTGACGAGTTTCCGTCAGCGTGAGAGGACTGCGTGGGAAGGTGGAAGAAAGTGTGATTTTAAAAGTATTTCAAGCCTACCTATACAGATGCCAGACAGTCAACCGAGGTCGAAGCTATCAATCTCCATTTTGTATACCTTTCAATTCGAACCTGATGTAAAGGATTCAATTCCTTCTCCTGACTGGTCAAAAAAAAAAAAAAAAAAAAAAAAAAAAAAAAAAAAGGTTGATCTGCCATGTTATGCCCCACGTCACGGATGCTGCATCCGAAAGGATTGAATTTAACCCCGAGCTGACGTCTGTATAAAAGAGGTGCAAGAGAATGCTTACTTTTTTTTTTTTTTTTTTAAACTGTCGCCTGCTCCTCCCACACTACGGAAATTATCTACATAGCTGAACCACCAGTGCCTTGACCATGGCAAAAACAAGCGAATCACCCCCTTCATCCGCGCCGCTTCGGCTCAGGACGAAGTCTGGCACATTAATTAAGAGAACCATAGCCCTGATTATCATGATCGTATCATTGTTCCTGATTGATTACCTGCCTCCTTTGCCAACTTGGGTCACAAGAAATCATAAACAAAAACCACAGAGCGGCAGCATCTTTGATACCGACTGGGGCGCCATCGCGCCCAGCGAAAAGCTAAGATGGGTTCCTTGCTACAGAAGCATCCCGCTCAAATTATTATGCGCACGTCTTACGGTGCCCATGGACTACAACCGCCCACTCAAATCCTCGTCGGCCAATCCCAAGGTCCACATTGCCCTGGTCATGCTTCCCAGCAAAGGCCATTCGCTCCGCGACCCAGCCAGCAAGTTCTCCGTCTCGCCCCTCATCGTCAACCCCGGCGGTCCAGGTGGCTCGGGCGTGCAGGCCGTGCTTTCAGCAGGAGAAAGGCTATCGACCATGGTCAGCCTAGACCGCGACATCGTGAGCTTCGATCCTCGCGGCGTGGGCTTCACCTGGCCCCTCGCAGACTGTTTTCTCGACGACCACGGCGTCGACGACCCACCCACCCCGGTGGAGCGCAACACGGCGCTGCTGCACAGACTGACCTATGCGCTCCAGGTGGCCGAGATTGGGCTGGCTAACTCGTCCGACAAGTCCTTGGGGCAATACGTCACCAGGATGGCGGGTCTTACTAGCCTTTGCGGGCAAAAGGATGGACGTGACAGTATCTTGAGACATATCGGCACCCCAAACGTGGCCAGGGATTTGCTGAGCATAGTAGAGGCCTGGGACTTGTGGATGGACGAGAGAGCCAAGGCCCAACCACCTCAAGATGACAGTGCCGAAAAGCTCGTCGCGTCGGTCCAACCATCTAAAGACTCCCGACTTGACACGCGCGGCAAATTGGTCTACTGGGGCTTCAGTTATGGCACAGTCCTGGGAGGCACATTTGCTTCCATGTTCCGTAGGTTTTAAGATTCCAAAGGCAACCTGGAATAGAAACACGACACAGAACTGACTGAGATTTTGCGCTTGCCTTAGCCGACAAAGTTGGTCGTATGGTACTTGATGGTGTTATAAGTCTGGATATATACCGTAAAAATGTAAGTCTCGCTGAACAAAAAAAGAAGAAAAGAAGAAAAGAAAAAAATATCTTTGACAGAGACACTCACGACTCACACCATATAGGAGATTGCTGCCTTCATCACAGACGCAGACGCAGTCTTCGATTCTTTTTTCAGGTACTGCTATGAGGCTCGTGAGAAATGCTTCTTTTACCGCCCGGGCCAGGAGCCCAAAGATCTGAAGCAGCGATACAATAGCATCATGTCGAAACTGAACAAGGAACCCTTGATCGTGACATCTACCGAGGTGCGAATGCCCATCGTCGTCAGGGCCAGCGACATACATACCGTCATGTTCAGGTGGCTGAGCGTCCCGACGACAGCATTCCCCGTGCTCGCCCTTTTGTTGGGCTTCATTGAGCTCCAAATGGACCCCAGCAAATTAGTGATCCCGCCAGACCTGAGTCCCGTTTGCTCTCCCAAGTTCCAGCCGGTGCAACAACCTAACGATGCCAACTTGGGTATAATTTGCAGCGATCTGCGATTCAATGTGAGTCTGTAATCCTTCATCATAGAGCAGAAGCTTTTGACAGACTAGGCTAGCTCGTTTATCGGGTCCTTTGATGCAAGGCATAGTATACCATTAACAAACACATTTTTATAGTGGAATGAGTCTTTGACCGACTTGCAGGAATCCTTCGAGAAGCTGGCCGAGACTTCTAGCTTTGCTGACTATGTAGGCATTCCCACTTTCAAAAAAACGTCAAGCTGAAACCTCTGACACATAAACGCCCACCTATTACAGTGGGTGTTGCAGATGGCAGGATGCATTGGTTGGAGAATAAATCCTGTTGATCCTCCCGGCTTCGATTTGGACACGACCATGCCACAGGATGGCGGGCCAGCAATCAACACGACATTCCCCATCCTTTTCGTTTCCAACACGTTTGATCCCGTCACGCCGATGCAGAACGGGCTGGCAATGAGCCGCCGCTTCGTCAACGCTGGGTTTTTGGAGCAGCAGAGCGAAGGCCATTGCTCCATTGCCTCCATATCCTTGTGCACCATGGGCAAAATCAAGGCATACTTGAACGACGGCATAGTGCCCCCTCCACCTAAATTTTCCGAGGATGGTGGTGTCATCGAGGCAGCACGAAAGGGTGATTGGGATAGGTGTAAAGCCGACGAACACCCTTGGAAGCCGTTTGGCGGGACAAATGGCAGCTCCATGAGTTTAAATATTCATGACATGCGCTTCGTGAAGGCATGGAGAGAAACGCGCGAAGGTATCCGATTCGACACGTCTACCTTGGGACCCAGACAAGATTCTGGCCCTCTTCAAAAGCTCTTGGATATGAGCCTCGATTCCCTGGAGGAGAAGTTAACGCAACTGATTAGTACAACCAGAGGGGCCAGGCAAAGCTGGTGAGCGAGAGTGTGGGCTTACCAAGAATGGGATATATCGATGTTCGAAAGATTCGCTATTCGCGCGGATATCTTGAAGAGCAATCGCTACGACTTTGCAGCAGATAGACTCTTGAACAACCACAGGCATGCAAACACTTGCTGTGACTGTGAAACATCATTGTTCAGGCTTTTGAGCTGAAATCACGACGCTAGCTCAAGATAAGAATTGTCAGGCTTTCCACA
>NC_043741.1:5720237-5736549 GCF_004337985.1 Pyricularia pennisetigena
AAAAAAAAAAAAAAAAAAAGCCAAGTGGATATCAAAGGGCGTATCCTCCGGACTTACATGGGATAATAAACATGTATATTGGTGTTGCGAATGTCCTTCCGCACATCCACCAGGAAAAGCTCAACCTGTTCCTTTGTCCAGCCGAGCACTCTCGTGAACATGGCCATGGTCATGCCCTGGATCCCTTCTTCCAGGTTCGCCAAGACGAGCGAACCGAATTCTTTTTGCTTCTTGTCGCTCGGCCACGTGTTCATCGGCCACTTGTACTCCCTTGTCACAATGTTGACGAAGCCGGCGTCGGCCAGCCTTTGCTTTTGCACCTCCAACGTAGGGAGCTCAGTTCTTACTTTTTCCGTACCCTCGTTCAGGAGTTCGAACCACTTGCGAAGGGCGCATTCTTGTGGATAAGTGCCATCGTCACAACGTACTGGAAACACGGCTTCAAAGCTCTCGAAGTAGCCGCCTGAGGTTAAATTCCTATAGGTCGGTAAGGTTAGGGCATCTTGTTTCATCATGGGAGAACGATAAGAGTCAACCACAAAAGGACGAGAAAGACAACTTGACCTACTCAAAAGTCTGCCGAAAGAATTCTGGCCAGTTCTTGATAGAACCTAGCATCATTCGGGTGAATATAAAATCGAAAGGCGTGCTGTATGTCCATTCGGCCTCTACGTCGTCGATGTAATAACTAACATTTGGTGGGACACTGTTGACGAAAGCCAGTCAAGTCAACGATGGGTACCGATATCGACGGTCCTGACCGTGTACAAGAAAACTTACAAGCTGGGTTGTATTGGACTAAGATCAATGCCAATGACATGGGCCTCTGGATGGTCATCGGCTTGTGGCCATGAATACCTGTCAGTTTTGAAGAACCTGGTTTCTGTTTTGATGACAGCAGTCAGGTGGGAGCGGTAGCATACCAAACTCCATGGACCAGACCCCAGTGCCACAACCAATGTCAAGCACTCGATTAACAGGCCTCTGGTCGATCGGGGATATGTACAGTTTCCAGCCAAGGGTCATCATGCACAGATTGTGCTGCAGATCTACGCCATGGTTAGCTGCATTTCGGCGGCCTACTTTTCCCTATATGAGAGAGAGAGAGAGAGAGGAGAGGGTGTCTTACTCAATCGCTCATTTTCTCTCTGGACAATGTCATGTTTTAGTAATTGGAACTTTTCAGGGATCTGCCGTTTTTTTTTTCTTTTTTTCTTTTTTTCTGTTTCCGTCATCTGACTTTGAAAAGGGCAAAACACGCACATCATCGTTTGGCATGAAATAAGCTTGGATTTGAATTAGCAAATGGAACGTGGCAGAGAAAATTACCGGCACCCAAATGTTGAAACTTACAACCGTCTTTGTACGAATGGTACGTCCGACCATTCTCCACACGGAATCTCAGAATACTCGACGTTAAGGAGTCGCTAACCGTCCCTATGGAGCGTACGTCGAGCGCAGAGTCGGCGTCCTGTAGGGGAAGCGAGACTTGATGTCAGTGACAGCATGAGACAAGCGTTTTTTTTTTTTTTTTTTAAAAAAAAAAAAAAAAAATTTGCAGTCGCAAAAACCACAGAACACTCCACTCACTCCATCGTCGTCGTCATCACCAATATCATTGCCATCACCATCACCAACGCCACCAGCGTATATGCCGTGAGGTTGCTGTACTGGCTGTACTGGCTGAACAGGCTGGGCTGGCTGTTCTGGCTGATCAGTAGAGGAAGCAGGTACTTCCGTGGGGCCGGTAGCATCGTTACCAACCGAGGAACCTATTCCTTGGCCGACCTCGTGCTCTGGCCTAGGCTCTTGTGCCATGGTGGTTGAAGAGACGCGAAATCGGCACTAGATCTAGGTTCCAAGGTGGGATTGACGAAGGCCAGACAGGTCGATTTTTGGTAAAAATGTGTTATACCCACACAGGACGTCACTGCTCAGTCTAATCTCAAGATGGCAGCAAGGTTCCCTCAGAAGCTGCCACCGAGACCAGACGAGGACGTGACAGGGTCATCCATCCTTTTTGTGCGTAGTAATCGTAGTTTAGCAGAAGTCACCAAATTCGTGCTGACCTTGCGTTGACTTCGCAATCGGGTGATCGGCCATTTAGCTCCAAAAAAAAAAAGAAAAAAAAAAACGATCAACCGAAAACATAGCGAGGGAAACCCCCCGAGCGCAAGACAAAAAAAAAAAAAAAACGGTAGGTTATGAATAAGGGGGCGAGCGACCATGAACCCCGGAGTCTTCCCCGTCCCATTGTGATCAAGTGCGTCCATGCATTGCTGGTACCAAAACTAGACTCTAGGCTAGCAGTGAGGCAGGTAGCTTATTTGTTGTGCACGTCAAATCAATCGCCTTTTCAAAAATTCCTACAAGGTTTGGTTATGTGTCTACAACCTTAGTAATTACAGTTAAGTACTGAATGCAGTGGGAGGCGCCCATGAAAGCCAAGGACCCGCCAAGATCATCGAAGAATGTAGGAAATGTTCCAAAGCGGACTGCAGGAACCGTCAAAATTGCCGACTGTGGGGCAGGAAGAAACAATAAACAGTGGTGGTGTGGAGCAAGTACCGAAAGCCCAGCACTATCATGAGCGTCGTTGCAATGAGACGTAGTAAATTACCTCAAGGTATGAATGAACTTTTGTACAAAGTAGCTTGGCTTGCCACGCTATCTGATCAGCCGGGATAGATAGATTGATGAGCATCTGTCTGCCCTGCGCAAATTCTCGCTTGCAACCCTTACTATTATGAAGTAGGACGCCACAACCCCGTCGCGGTGCCCTTCCACCTGACTGAGGCAAAAAGCCAATTCTCATATGAGTATGAATTAGGTTTTAGCTTTCGATAAGTGCCAAACCGTTGGTGGAATCGGGCAGAATATAGCCACCGCCTCCATGTAAATATCAGCTGTTTGTGGCTACCTTTTGGGGTAGTGTCTTTGTTAGGCTCGTCAATGCCCGACCTGAAGACCTTTCACTGATTCAACCAAGACATGGATTAACGCGAATAATTGCAAGGAGAGACCAACCGGCATTCGTATTGCGCTTAATTAGCACATTCCCCACATGTACTGGTACTGGCAATTTCTGGGCAGTCGCTAAAACCTGACAAGGCACGCGAGTGGAAGACAGATCACGGGACTGGAGAGGTACCAAGCCATAGGTGGCTGATGTGGCTGGGGACATTGCAGCCTCAGCTGTGGCAGACAGTGTCGATAAACAGTGTCAAATGTAAACTAGCGGCGCAATGGAGCTGGGAGCATGGGACAGCTTTCCGGTCAAAATTTGCAATTTTGCGCGCAAGCTATCAAACTTCCTCGATCCTCAATTTAGCGTGTTGAAGAAAAAAAAAATCACAACATCGAGGAGAGGCATATACCCCGGCCACGACTCTCCGTCAAACACTCTTTTTACATATTCTTCGTAGTCTTTTCATTCACTGTTCTTTGTATCATTTCATTTCCAATTAATACAGCATGTCGGCTACCTTCAGATCCCTCGCACCGTTCGCCAGAACGGCGCGGTTCGCCTTCAAGAAGACAGGCAACCCCTTGGTCTCACTTCAACAGCAGTCAAGGTCTCCTGTGCTGAACTTAAGGAGAGGTTACGCTGTGTACGAGAGGACAAAGCCTCACGTCAACATTGGTAAGCAGACAATAATATTTTTTCCTTCGTACCTTGGAATCCCGTAGCTAACACGGCTCCCCTTTGACTAGGCACAATCGGTCACGTCGATCACGGCAAGACCACTTTGTCGGCTGCCATCACCAAGAGGCAGGCTGAGAAGGGCTTCGCAAACTTCCTCGACTATGCCGCGATTGATAAGGCTCCCGAGGAGAGGAAGCGTGGTATCACCATCTCGTCAGCACACATCGAGTACTCCACAGAAAACCGTCACTACTCCCACGTTGACTGTCCTGGTCACGCTGATTACATTAAGAACATGATTACTGGTGCTGCCAACATGGACGGTGCCATTATTGTCGTTGCTGCCTCGGATGGTCAAATGCCCCAGACCCGTGAGCACTTGCTCCTCGCTCGCCAGATTGGTATCCAGAAGATCGTTGTGTTCGTTAACAAGGTCGACGCTCTCGATGACCCCGAGATGTTGGAGCTTGTTGAGATGGAGATGCGTGAGCTGCTCAACAGCTATGGCTTCGCTGGTGATGACACTCCCGTCATCATGGGTTCGGCCCTTTGCGCCCTGAACGACAAGCGCCCCGAAATCGGCCAGCAGAAGATCGACGAGCTTCTTGAGGCCGTTGACACCTGGATTCCCACCCCCGAGCGTGACCTGGACAAGCCCTTCCTGATGTCGGTTGAGGATGTCTTCACCATTGGCGGTCGTGGTACCGTCGTCTCGGGCCGTGTCCAGCGCGGTATTCTGAAGCGTGATGCTGAGGTCGAGATTGTTGGCAAGACCGACGAGGTTGTCAAGACCAAGGTCACCGATATTGAGACCTTCAAGAAGTCGTGCGAGGAGTCTCGTGCCGGTGATAACTCTGGTCTGCTGCTCCGTGGTGTCCGTCGTGAGGATATCAAGCGTGGTCAGGTCATCGCTGCCCCTGGCAGCATCAAGGCCCACAAGCAGTTCCTCGTCTCTCTCTACGTCCTGACCAAGGAGGAGGGTGGAAGGCACACCGGGTTCCATGAGAACTACATGCCGCAGATGTACATCAGGACTGCCAGCGAGGCCTGCTCTCTGCACTGGCCCGAGGGCACCGAGGATGCCTCCAGCAAGATGGTCATGCCTGGTGACAACGTCGAGATGACCGCTACCCTGCACAGCCCTATTGCTGTCGAGCCTGGCTTGAGGATCAACATCCGTGAGGGTGGCAAGACTGTTGCTACTGGTCTGGTTACTCGTATCCTCAAATAATGTTGTATATCACAGCTGGGCCTGATGGATAGAGCGACGTGGATTGATGGCAAAAAAAAGTGTAACAAAAAGTTAGATTGGTGTTGTGAGATAGCTAGATTTCGTGTATATGTACATTATTTGGGATGTCTTGGTGGTGTATATCAGCAAACTCACGACTCTGCAATTCTTCTCATGAGATGGTCGCCCATAGTTATTGTCTACATAATATCTGTGTTGTCATGGACATGATGCTCCCATATGCACGTCACCCCCTAATATGTTAGCTACTATCTCTAGAAAACCCCCCTCACGAATAGGCCAAGGGCTCTACGCTGGCTCACGATCAATCCTCAATGGTAAACGGCATTGAGGAACAGCACCTTTCCACATCCTGTAAAGTCGTTATCGGCGTGCATTGTTCACATCCTCGTTGGATCTACAAATATCCACGGCTTGGGGGCCAAGGTTCACTTTTGGTCGGCCCGGTTAAGTTTAAAAATGAAATTTCCGATTCCCATTTCCGCGAAAACAAGACCAACGAACTCCAATGTGCATGCCGGCCGTGTAGGAAAAAACAACAGCCTTTTTTTTCCGGTTTCCTTTGAATCCTGGGCCGTGCTCGGAGCCCGACAAAAGAGGGTCTCCAAAAGAAGCACTGGGTTCTATGCCCTCCCCGCGCCCATTGCCCTTCATCCGTGCGTCATGATTCTCCTGCCCGTCCCCCTCCGTCGCAGTGGGTATTCGAGGTTTAACGGTGCTGTTTTGCGATGTTGTTAGCATTTCAAGGTTCTCGCACACACGTGTCGGGCAAAGATGGCTCGGCCGGGCTGGAAATAATAAAGGTTTGGTGACCGTCTCTGCTTGGGGCGGGGATCAAGGGAATCGGGCCGAGCCATTTTTTTTGAACATGATAGAAGTATGCGCTCCGAGCGTACCTTGACGAAACCAATGTCGGCAGCCTTCTCACGGAAGCACTGACGGCAGATGTCGAGGCCGTACTTGCGGATCAGACCAGCACGGTGGGTGCAGACACGGCTAAAATTGACCCTTGGTCAGTAAAACTAGTTCCAGATGCAATAACAACTCCTAATGGACATCCTGATCCTGTCTCCCGTGCCTCGTCTTTCTTATATTTCAAGCAGTTCCCCGGCTTTTTATTCCATACAGAGCCCAGAATCAGGTGCAAGCTAGTGTCCTTTTATTTTCGCGGGGAAGAAAGACATCGGGGGATCCGTACCACGACCGCGCGCCCTTGCCGTAGGTGCGGGGGCGGGAGTTCCAAACGCTATCGTGAGACATGTTGTGTGGTTGTCGAGATTTGTAGTTTTGCGACTGGGTCGGGTCGTCGAGTTGTCGTTGCCGGAGCGAGGTTCTGGTCGTCGGATGGGAGAGCTCTTTTTTGGTGCTTGGTGGTGTCGGGGCCGGGAGGGTTTTTGCAGACAATTTTGATGTTTGTGTGTTAATTGTGCGCTGGCCAATGGGAGACGCTGCTTTCTACAGTGTGGGTACTCAAGTGGCTTGGTCGGGTGGGGGTGCAACGTGCTGTGGCTGATGGTCAGGAAATCAGTCTATCTTATCATACAAAGCACAGAGACACTCGCTGTACGATTTCCACGTGACTACCCATATCGCAGCTTTGCCTGCAGCTCACTTCCAACTTCCTTGGCAATTCGTCCCCCATCAAAAATTATCTCCAACACGAAAGACAGCCGGCCCTCTTAACGCTGTCTGCTGTTTCTTCTATTCGTCATCTGTTGGTCGTGCTTCACTGGACTTTCACAAAAATTACTCACTCTTCAATGACCGCCAACACCCTTCTCCTTGCTATCTACCTCGATTTTCATAGTCTATCAATGCACTTCTTACACAAGTGAAGTGCTTACCATCGAGTCGCATTTTCACTTGTGACCTTGGAGCATTCATATGGGCTTTCTTCACGCCTATTGAAAATCATAACGGCCAAAATGGCCACATGATATGAGAGTCTCAGCCAACGCCCGCGAACAGCTTCCGAAATGGTATAATCTTGACGAAAGCGCGCTTCAATAGCTGGTTCTGGACAGTGACATCCCCGCGTACAATCAAAGCTTGAATATGAGTATTCTTCCAGGGTAAGCTTTCCATGGCATGGGTGGTGTATACTTGGAAAGGTCAGCATAGTCGTCTTGGTCTAGTCTATCGCAGGCCAGCCTCATACTATACAACATCTATGCCTCCGTTACCAGGTCCTCCAAATCGAGGTGCTTTAGTCGTTCTGAGCGCTATGCCCACACCACGTTCATACTCCTCCATCAGGTCCTTGCCTCCTGCTCTCAACTCCAAGGGCTTTTTGTGGTCGTCGATTTGCACAACAGGCTCATTGACAGAAAGCACATAGACCTACTTCGCCAGGGCTCTCTTGATCGCATGATCGGAGTCTGCTATATCGAAGTGGTTTAGATATATTCTACTAGTCAACCCATCTTCTGGTGAGGCCCCTCATAATGATGCAGCTGACTTCGTCTCAACTTAAGTTACCCTTGACAAAGCCAGATTAGAAGCTTTTGCTCCTATCTTCACTGTGGACGCCCCTCTATATATCGACAGGGCTTTACTTGTATTAGGCGCTCCTGCCGGCCTTGCGTCTGCACCACCAACCCTTATGTCTACGGTTAAGATTTAACGGACCGCATCTTAATCAGACGCCACGTGGAAAGTGCTTGCCCCGGATGGCTCGAATGGCAAGGTTTCAATTGGCGTCATCTACATGTTATTCTGATGGCGTATCTTCTTGGTCGAATTATCCTTCGCTGCTGGATCGGCTTGTGGAGCCAAATTTTCACCTCGACGAAGTCACATACTCTGGTTGTCCACGCTGCTGTTCGCAATCATCAAGGAATCCAAGTCAAGAGACAAACACCGGTTCAGTCAGAAACACTTCGCGAAGCAGTCGATATTTTTGTATCCTGAGCCGGCGAGCCTGCCATTCGCCGAGCTTCAGCTTCTCAATCGGCTCCTGAGGTGGTGGGATTTACATAAAAAAGCAGCCGATCTGCGAACCGATCTCTCCCTTTGGCTGAGCGTCATCGTTTGCGGCCATCTGATTGAGAACAGTGATACTCGCTGCTATGTTGTCAACGGTAACATACGGCCGATCAAGGTAAAGACTTGATGGCCTGGGGCCGTGGTTGAGCTGGGATGTGTAATCCGGCATGCGAAAGTTAAGGTTTTTCACGTTGCCCATCTATCAAATCAGGATGACCCTTATTCAACTTATACTTCTCGAAGCTATGCCTCGATCAACAAGATGTATAATTGATCAGGACATAGGTACCTGGCTTGAGCACTTATGCGCTACCCGTCCCTTGTTTCTCATTTCACATTTGAATTTGGCCCATGTGCTTTAACTTTTCCAAAGCCATCGAGCCGGGCCCATGGATCATGGTTTTATCTGAATGAAACTGGAGGTTGAAACTTCCACCGCTCTTCATCGGTCAAATCAGTTTCCACAGCTAAAGCTTACAATGCCCCCACAGCTATCGTGAGCCCTCAGCCCAAGCTGTGAATACTCCCATATGAATTGGGGTTCGCGTATCACCCGATGCGTTTTTGAATAGCGAGTATATCACGCTCAAGTGATATTAGACCCATTATATAGAATCCTCCTTTCCTTTTTCAACATTTATCGCCTTTTGGAAATGCTGGTAAGGTGTGCTTTATAGCTGCGGCAAGCCAACAATGTGCATATGGGTGCCGCGCTGATTTTTTATTTAACAAACAAAAAACAGAAAAAGAAAAAAGAGTGCGTTGACGTGTTTATTCCGGGCGCGGATGAAATGAATTGCGTGATACAGCACTGGAAATGGAAGTGGTGGTGTTAGTAGTGGAGCAAATCGCTTAAATGTTTTCGGGTACTCTATGTTTGTTTGAGACGCAAATGAAGCTATTTGTCTGTGATTGATCCACTCTGCATGATAAAGTATGAGTTTGAAATTCACTATTTAGCCAGTAAAGATACTCCATATCCTAATCGGTCGTTCGCCATGTCGAAAACACAAAGGTAGTCGCCAGAATATACAAAGACATTCGGAATATAATCTGCGAAGGAGGATGGCGGAAGTGACGGACACGTCAGTGGCTGCTCAAGGTCGTCTCTATCTTATCACGTACTCCACACCCAACACGAAACGGAGCTAACCCCTGCGTGCAGGTGGCGTGGGGGGAGAGCTCACCGTTCCATCAGCGAAGGAGCTAACATCTGACAAACTGGCATCTTTCTTCACGAAAGTTGCTGTGTAATCAGAAACTTGATCATTTCACCTCGACTCATTGCAGCCGAATCATTGAAGTTTGTTTTTCCCAACTGCAAAAATATACACAAAATGGGTAACCTGAAGAGCCTCGGGCTCTTCTTCCTGGCCGCTTTTGCGACCACACAAGTAGCCGCCAAATCAGACGTCCTCGACCTTGTGCCCTCCAACTTCGACGAAGTCGTTCTCAAGTCCGGAACGCCCACTCTTGTCGAGTTCTTTGCTCCGTGGTGCGGTCACTGCAAGAACCTCGCTCCCACCTACGAGGAGCTCGCGCAGTCCTTCGCTGGCTCCAAGGGCAAGGTCCAGATCGCAAAGGTCGACGCCGATGCCGAGAAGAGCCTGGGCAAGCGCTTTGGTGTTCAGGGATTCCCAACGCTCAAGTGGTTCGATGGAAAGAGCGACAAGCCGATTGACTACGAGGGCGGTCGTGACCTCGACAGCTTGGCTGGATTCATCACCGAGAAGACCGGCGTAAAGCCCAAGCGCAAGCTTGCCCCTCCCTCCAACGTGGTTATGCTGAGCGATTCGACTTTCTCCAAGACCATCGGGGGTGACAAGAACGTCCTGGTTGCCTTTACCGCTCCTTGGTGTGGACGTAAGTTCTGCTGTCCTACCTCCCATTGCCCAGACTTCGTCTGGAATCATCAGACTAACTAGTGCTTCTCTCTGCCCTGTAATAGACTGTAAGTCCCTGGCACCCATCTGGGAGGACCTTGCCCAGACCTTCGCCCTGGAGGACGATGTCATCATTGCCAAAGTCGACGCCGAGGCCGAGGACAGCAAGACCACAGCCAACGAACAGGGCGTCCAGTCTTACCCCACCATCAAGTTCTGGGCCAAGGGCCAGTCCAAGCCCGAGGACTACAACGGCGGCCGCTCTGAGGCCGACTTTGTCAAGTTCCTCAACGAGAAGACGGGCACCCAGCGCGCCGCCGGAGGTGGTGTTGATGCCACCTCGGGCACCATCGCCGCGCTCGATGCCATCGTGGTCAAGTACACCGGAGGTGCTTCGCTCAGCGATGCCGCCGCCGAGATCAAGAAGGAGGCCGAGGGCCTGAAGGACGCTGCCCAGGTCAAATATGCCCAGTACTACATCCGGGTCTTTGACAAGCTGAGCAAGAACGACGACTTTGCCTCCAAGGAGCTGGCTCGTCTGGACGGCATGCTGAAGAAGGGCGGTCTGGCTCCCGCCAAGCTCGACGAGCTTACTCGCAAGACGAACGTCCTGAGGAAGTTTGTCGAGAAGGTCACTGGCAAGGATGAGTTGTGATTCCAACTCGCGTTTGTCCACTGATGCAACCAGGAAAAAAGAATAAAAGACAAGATTAACATTGTGAGACTTGATTACGGGCACGGGCATTTTCGGTTGTATCATATAATCTAGGCTACACATGATATGAACCTGGCAATATGATGAATGAAACCCGAGCTTATCAAGGGACTGTTGATCATTCTGTTCCGTCCAGACCTGCCAGAAGATGATGCGCTGCGCTGACGTGACATAAAACCCAGAAAGCAAAAATGACGGCCTGCCAACATGAGCAACGCCAATTTCATCCGTAAATCAATCTGTCGTTATATGTCGTTGGAGCCTCGTGTTATTTTGAGCTCCCTTGATTATCCTGTGGCTGTGTCGACAACTGTGCCTCGATGTTGTCTAACCTCCGGGACATCTCATCCACTGTACAATAGGTCAGGTTCATTCGTCGTAATCGGCTAATACCAGATGACTGTTTGGGTACTTCACTTACTCTTTGCAAATATCTCACTAGACACACCGGCGAATTTGTTGGACAGCGTGTTGAGCAACTCTTCCAGCTGAGCCGTGAGCTCTCCTCTCGGGTCCTCCACGCTGGTCTGTCGGGTTGTCAGTTGCTTTTTTCTTTCTCTCCAATCCCAAGTGCGTGGGAGCATCGATATCAGGCACGTCAGGATCAAGTGAGAGAAACAACTAAATGCTTGACTTACAGATGATTTGGCTTGGTTGTTGTCTTCGTTGGATGACATTTCGGCTCGGCTGGCTTCAAGCTGAATGGCTATGTACCCAAGTAATCTTACAAGGAGCGAACAGATCCGAATGCAGTGGGTTCGGCTTCTTCTTTTTCTTTTTTTCTTTTTTTTTTTGTCCCTGTGTGGGAGATAGATCTCGTCTTTGTTCAAGTATTTGATCAAGTCTAGGTCTAGCCTCGAATGATCGATGAGGCGGAGAGCTGAACCGGACCTGCTCAATTCGAATCAGGGCCCCGCCATCTTGCACCAGCCAGATATCAAATGAACAAAAGAGTGGGGCGACGTTGAGCTTTCTGTTTACTAGACACCTTGCCAGCTAACCTACAGTACTCTAAGGACATAGGTACGGGTACTAAACCCGTCTACCAAGCCTAATGCCTTGCCAAATATATTGCTTTTCATCTTGCAACATGGCCGAACTCACCAATCTGTGTTTGCTTGGGGGTCTTTTCAACAGCCAGGTCGCCATCGGCGCAGCCAGAGTTCCCGAGGTAGGTGCCTTCACCGTCCATGCTACCAGGTTACTATTGACTCAACAAAGGCACAGGCTGCAATCTATCACGCATGCATTGCCCTTGCCAGCTACCAGCCCACACTAGGATATCTACTTGTTAATATAAACCACACTATGAATACATAGGTCAAGTAACCCTGCTTGCATTGAGCTTGATCTTGTCGGTCAATCCCGAGCCTATTCTTAGTGCATCATTTAATGAACCCTCAGCAGCGTGTTTATTTTCCAAGTCTACAGTACTTTATATATTTCCCAAGTCTCCGCACATTCCTGTGTTTATATTCCCCTCTCTTTGTTGTTCTTAATACTCACTGCCACGATTCAGGCCTGCAGTTTTCTCTTCTAGTAAACAGTCAATCTCTCAAAATGCGCAGCTCCTCGATATTCTCGATATTTGCGTTGACTCTTACGCCTTTGCGCTTGGTTGCTGCTTCTGGGGATGTTCCAGAATTTCTTTACGCTTTCACTGATAAAATCGACCCCTCTGATCCCAGCGTTGAGGGAGGCATCGTTGGATCAGTTTTTCTATGGTCGAGGGAAGCGGTCCTCAAGGATCTTATTGGCTTTCGACCGACTTTGGTATACAAAATCAACACCAAAGGGATTGAAAATAATTTTTTTCAGGTCGAAACAGGCGGCAAAGAGTGGTTACCGGATTGGAAATCGACGGGTAATATAGGGCATAGTCATATCCCCGAGAGACAAAAGTGGAACTGGCCGGTCGAGTTGAGCCCGGTTCAGAAACTCGCTGGAGGGGGTTCAAAATCCCAAAAATCTAAGTGGCTATTTGGAAAAAGAAATAAAAATAAAAACCCGGAATCGGCGATTTAATATACCGATTAGATAAAAATTGAATTTTTTTGTTTTTCCTGTATATAACGCCCATTTATTATTTAACTTTTGTTTGGGCATTTTATAAATAAAATGCAAAAGTAACAGTCTCAGGGATGAGCCCTGAGACTAGGTAGGTAGGCGGCTACGGTAGTAGTTGTGCCCCCTCTCCATGTCAAGAGCTTCCCCTAAATCGACCAGACCCACCTTTATGCATGGCTCGAAATGGTTACGCCGCCAAGGTGTGATTGACGTACGTCGGCCGATTCGGGTCTTTACACTTTGACATACCTGAAAAGCATTCAGCCTTCGAATCTTTGACCAGACCTGCGACCGCCCCGGCCACAACGATCATTAGCCAAAGCAAATGTGTACTCAAGCCCGATAATCGCTTTCGGAACAGGCAGGAGGGCGGAGAAAACAGCCGGTGCAAACACAACCATAAGAGGGACCACGCCCTACGATGAATCGAGGATACCTAGAACGCTAGCTCGTTTCCTTGGTTCCCGTGCCCGAGGGAGCGGCAGACTGAGTACACGATGGCTCAACCACAGGACCAGGCCCGGTTTGTCATGCTCATAGTCTTGCTGCTATGGCTGACCTCGACCCCCGACAACGGCCCGGGCATCATGTCCGCTCCGTCCATCGTCGCCGCCCGCCTCGGCCGCCAACGCGTCGCTCATACTGTACTGAACAACACGCAGTGGGGCGATTTCGCACCGCCACCTCCCAGTCAAGACCCCGATCAACCTGCTGCGAGTATACTGAACAATGGTACTGGTTACCTCAACATCACCGGCTTCAGGGAAGAGGACAAATTTGCATGGCGGGACCTGGACCTCTTTCGACAGCGCTGCCTGGAATGGAGTCGCAATGCTTATAGAGGTACCGGTCAGCATGGCGAGAAGGAAGGTGATAGATGGGATTTGGCACAGGGCTGGCCAACGTGGCATAATGCAACCGGCATAGTCCACGGGAGCTGGGTTCGGGCGGACGCCAGCGAGCGGCGATCCAGTGCTTCATATAACCTCACCCAGCTGGCGCCAACGATACCATGGGCCATTTCAGAATTCGGCAGGAATATCACAGGCAAGGAGGGCAAGATTCTATTGCGGCTAGACGATAAACAGAAGGGCACGGAGCTGCCTGACCTCGAGATGGACGAATCCACAGAAGAAGGGCAGGAACGGAAGCCACTGGTCAAAACGGGCGGCGTCGTCAGGGAGGTGTCGGCAATGGCCAGTATTGAGGATGTCACTGGCAGTGGAAGCACCCACCACATTGTTCTTCACGGCGTGCACTGGCCAAGGCAGGGCGCGATGCTCCTCACCACGACAAGCGACAAGTTCGCCGGCATATTTGGCCTCCCCCACTTGACTCCAGGCCTGAACTTCTTCCGCACGAGCCAGAAGCTCCTTAACGAGACCATCGGGGAGGTCCTTCGCCGCAAGGAGAAGGCGCGCTTTTCAGAGGTCACCTCTAACCCTTGGGGCTCGTACCCAAACATGCCGCAAGATTCATGGAACCCGTTCCCTCACTGCGAGTATGTCATGTACGTTCAGGTTCATCCGCTCGATACCCAACAATTAGGAGAGCGCCTTTTGGGAGACAGTGCAAATGAGAGACTTGACGGCTTGATTGGTCGAATCGAGGACGAACTGCGCTTCCCTAGCGGCGCACCACTCCCCCGACGTGTTCCAGATCTGCAAATGTCGGCCGTCGTTTATTCCCCTGATTGTGCATATTTCCTGCAGACTAAAGGGCCGCCAGCTTTTGCACCCGCCGATGGCCGTCATCTTGTCGGCTTAAAGGAGGAGGTTTACACCTATTCGACCAAGCTGCATTTACTCGCCTTTGCCGGGCTCATGTTTGCACAAGTCCAGCTCCTCAAGATGCAGATGAGAGAGTCATCGACGCCATCGACGATAGCACGGGTGAGCTTTTGGACGGCCAGCATGATGGTCGTGGCCGACGGCATAGTATTTGGGGCATCGTCTTTCTTGAGCTTGTCCGATTCCGCAACTCTATTGCCCTCCTTATTGTTGACCTACGCGGGCTTCATCTCCATGACAATAGGAGGCAGTTTTCTGTACGAGGTTTACAAGGTACAGGAGCCCGAGAGGCGTCCCCGCGAAAGAGAGCAGCAGCAGCAGCCGAGCGCAGCAAGCTCAGCTCAGGAGGCTGCAGCTCGTGCTGCAACGGCCCGAGCAGCAGCAGCAGCAGCATCAGCACCGCATCAAATACGACCGCAGACAGCACCAATTATAATTCCGTCGGACCAGGACATCGACGCTGAAATCGAGGCACATCCGGATGCTCCCAGTATCCTACCGATAACAAACCCAGCCGCTGCAACGACGGCAACCATGGCAACAACACCGTTGGCTCCGGACCAACCAGCACCGTTTTCGACCATCTTGGGGCGTTATGTCCTTTTTGGGGTGGTACTTTTGTTGCTTTCCATCGCGGCCACAACTTGGTGGGCGCGTGCCCGAGAGATCTATATGAATGGTCTGGCATTTTGTTATCTGTCTCTCTGGGTGCCGCAGATCGTACGCAATGTGACACGCAACTCTCGCCGGGCATTCTCATGGCGCTTCATGGTCGGCCAGTCAGTACTTCGACTGATTCCAATAGCCTATTTCTACCTCCGTGAGCGGAATATCGCATTCTCAAAACCGGATCGGGAGACTTTTCTCATGTTGGCCGGCTGGGTGTGGTGCCAGCTGTGGATTCTTGGATTTCAGGACATATTTGGGCCACGATTCGGTATCCCCAAGGGTTGGGCGCCCGAGGCGTGGGATTACCACCCCATCCTCAGGGAAGATAGCGTCGAGGCAGGGGGCCTCCCGATTGGTCTCCTCGGAAGCGGAGAGCCCGGGAGTCCGTTAGCAGGCAAACAACGTTTCCCAGCGGCCGGGGATGCCAAAGAAGACATGGACGCACACACTAGACTGCACAGCATTGACTGTGCCATCTGCCGCGAGGTGCTGGAAGTGCCCGTTATTCGTGCAGGCCACTCGGATCCGGCAGGGCCTGGTGGTGTTGCTGGTGTGTTTGCTAGGAGACAGTATATGGTGACGCCTTGTCGACACATCTTTCACAGCGAGTGCCTCGAGGGTTGGTTGCGGTTCAGGCTCCAGTGTCCGATATGTCGCGAGAACCTGCCGCCGCTGTGATGCATTGTTATATACGCGAGTTTGATGTTTTGTTTTGTATTGATACCCGGATTCGGTGTCTTTTCCTTTGGTTTCCTTGCATAGAATCTCATCTCTTATCAAATCCTGTTGGGGGTTCAGAGGCCCTCTATACTACGCTGAGACTGCAAATCATGCTTGGCTTCAGCCGGCCATGGTCAAATCATCGGTCCATTTATGCACGTTGCCCCTCGATCCCCTTCCCCACCCACTGAAGGAACGAAGACTATCCACCGAAATACTATATAATATGAGTCTCTCTTGACGGCCAAGCTCGATATTGATCAGTCTTAGCGGGTCGGGTGCAATGACCTTTTTCACCACGGAACTCAAACCATACCCTCTCTTCCCCTTGTGTTTGCTTTTTGCTTTTCAGCCCCTGCCAAACCCCATCTATCTGCTGCAGATTTCCGAGTCACCGAACGTACCAGATGGCCAGGGCTGCTAGTCATGTAAGCTCTTCCCCACCTATGACGACACTGGAGGGGCAGCAAAGCTGCAGCCCATCGAGTGCAGTAGCAGATGCGTCTCGGCGCATCATGATTTCAATGCGATGAACCTTGAAATTGGCTTGCATACAATACAGGTGGCAGAACCAGGACTGCAGCC
>NC_043741.1:5736594-5776192 GCF_004337985.1 Pyricularia pennisetigena
CGATTGTTACCCAATCTTCTCTTCTTTATCTTCGAGAGATCTGTTTGACCTTTCGTCCAGCTTGATCCCCACCTAGTCTCACTCGCAAGCCTCGACTTTTACTCTCTTGCGGTCGCCTCCCAACCGTTTTTTATTTTGCCCAGTCTGCAGACGATCCAGCGCGAGCAACGATAACCCACCACAACCCCACGGTTTCGATACTATCTCCAAAACAAAAGGAACAAAAAAAAATGGCGATCAAGGCTCTCCTCTTTGACTGCGACAACACGCTCGTGCTGTCCGAAGAGCTCGCCTTTGAGGGCTGTGCAAGCCTCATCAACCAGATCTGCGAGGTCAAGGGTCTCAACATTCCCCCGTTCACGGGCGAGACGTTGATCAAGGAGTTTGTCGGCCAAAACTTTCGCGGCATGCTGTTGACGCTGCAAAAGAAGCACGGCATGGAATTGACGGCCGACGAGCTTGAGGTCTACGTCAAACGCGAGGAGGAGGTCGTCATCGGCAAGCTCAAGGAGGCTCTCGTCCCTTGCGAGGGCGTCGTAGAGCAGCTCGAGGCGCTGCACGAGTCGGGCAAGTACACAATGGCCGTGGTGTCGAGCAGCGCGGGCCGCCGGCTCGACGCCAGCCTGGAGAAGGTCGGCTTCAAAAAGTACTTTGGCGACCGCGTCTACAGCGCCGCTACCAGCATCAACCCGCCCACCAGCAAGCCCGACCCGGCCATCTACCTGCACGCCATGAAGCAGCTGGGCTTCTCGGCCGAAGAGTGCGTCGCCATCGAGGACTCCAAGAGCGGCACCTCGAGCGCCTGCAGGGCCGGCATCAAGACGGTTGGCTACGTGGGCCCTTACGAGGATGCCTTCAAGCCCGAGATGGAGAAGACTCTGAAGGACGTCGCCGGCGCATGCACCATCATGAGGCACTGGAGCGAGTTCCCCGAGTGTCTGCGTAAGATTGAGGCTGGTGAGGTATAAGCGAGCGGGGTTTAATGGGAAGTTTCTTCTGTCTTGTGTATTGATAGATTTGGGAGGCGGGGCCCTTGTTTTGACGACTTTGGCAACACTCCCCACCATACACTACACTAGATATCAGTAATGCGGAGCTTTAGATCAAAGTATAGGAATGAATGCAAGGCACGTCTGGTGGAAGCCTGCACTGGAAATGCCACTGTAGAGCCGGCACGTTGCAACGAAACTCTCGGTCTCCTTTCAACCTCGCCAGTCCATCAAGAAGCTATTGACGCTCTGCAGAGTAGCCCGGCTTGGGTTGGCCTCTGGCATGGCCGTCATTATCCGCCCGAGCCTGACTCTGATGGAATCCTTGGTGACCGGCCGTCTGTCGACCTGCGCCCGATCTGCCGGTAGCACGTTGCCGTCCTCGTCAAAGCAGTGGCACGCCAGCGCCAGGGCGACACCGACCGACACATCCTTGCCGGTTTCGCAGGCGATAAGGACCTTGATCCCCTCCCCCGCCTGCTCCTGCTGCTCCTGCTGCTCCTGCTGCTTGAGCGCGGCGTCTCGTACAAAGGAGCAGATGGCGGGCAGCGCCTGCCGCAGGTTCCGACTCGCCAGCTTGCCCTTCCCGATGCCGACTTCGAGCAGGGTCGGCGACTTGTGCCACGTCTCGGGCTTGGTGACGACCGGCGGGAGCTGGACTACGACGGGCGACGCGCCACTCTTCTGCTCCGTCGTGGTGCGAGGTAACGGCAGCGCAGCCACGGCGAGGAAGCCGGTGAGGTCCCGCACGGCCACTGTGCCGCCGCCCTGGGCGGACCCGGCGGCGGCGCTTTCCGACACGAGCGATCGGATCAGGTCCGCGAGGTTGGCTTCGGGCGTGGAGAGCAGGCGGTCGGCGTGCGCCCAGAACACGGAGGCGGTGAGCCCGTGCGCCCAGTTCTCCGTGTCGTCGCCGGCGCCCTGGATGTAGCCCGACTCGCTCATCTCGGTGCCGACGACGCGCCGGGAGCTGGTGCAGCAGATGACGGGGTGGAAGTCTTCAAAGATGGTGGCCGCCGGCGCCGCCTGCCCGCCGTTGTCTTCGTCGTCGTCGAAGCCTGGCAGTCCCGCGGTGGTGGCGCCAGTTTCGGGCTGGATCACCCACATGGGCCGCAGCGGCTTGCGCACCTGGCTCCTGAGCGATTCGAGGTCCAGATCCAGTCGTTTGAGCGAGGCCACGTGCTCGGGAATCCTCGCCAGCATCTGGGCGCGCTCCGAGTCGGAGACTGCGTAGGGCGGGACGAAGACGTCGTGGGCGTGCGGTGCGAGGTCTGGGAACAGGACCCGGTTCAGCACGCAGCACCATATCGGGATGGTCTTGCTGAGCGCGTCGGGGATCCTCTTGCCCCTCCGCGTCGAGTCCACGATTATGCATCTTTTGGTGGAGGGGTGGTGCGCGTAAAGGAATGGTGGTTAGTTACACGCTCTCGCTCTCCGGTTCTCTGTCTCTGAATTGTTCTGTCACCGAAGAAACGCACAGCAGAGAGGCCCGGTCCTCACCCATCATGCTCGCTGATCAAAGGCAGCAGGTGCAGGTTCAGCCGCCTCGTGCTGAAATTCCACTGGCCCTGGTGCCCGTCGGTGCTCTTGAAGTAGGCCGAACCACCCTTGGATTCGGGCGGGACGTACCAGGAGCCGCAGCGCTCGTTGGCCACCAGAGGCCGCCTGGTGTTGGGCCCCGTCGCATAAGCGGCGTGGACAGAGGCCACAAAGTCGGCGTCGTCGCGGATGGACCGCAGCCGGTTCTCGATGCTCAGGTTGGAGCGCTTGAGGGCCCCGAGGATGCGCGAGAAGTTGTGGTTCGCCTGCTCCGAGAAGACGAGGTCCTTTTCCGACAGGTTTGCCATTTTGAGGCACGGCGGGAGCCTGGTGGGGTTTGAAGTGCGAACCTCTGATGTTTGGAGAGTGTCAGTCTGTATTTGATTGTACTTTTTTTTTTTTTTTTTTAAAAAATACTGTGGCGATTGCAGTTGGGTTTGGTGGGGTATTTCTATTTCTTCACCAGAGACCGTCAGTTGTAAACTGTGATCAATTATTACACTGAAAACCAAAGTAGAAAATCAAAACATCAAGATGAAAGAAAACTTAGCTCTGAAATCAACTACAGTAAGTCTAAGTTAATAGTGAATTTAAATTTCTACCTTGCTTTGAACTTTCTTTTTTTTTTTTTTTTTNTCCGGGCAGCCCACGCGGCCGGGAGGCTGCCCAGACTCACTGGGAAGTAGCAGTGCAGCAATACTCCAAGGCCTTGATGGCACAAGTTGGCGTCCCCCTGAACAGCGGCGATCACAGGTCAAATAGGACACGGCTCATGACCAGTGTTCTGCTGGCATGTTTTGACTCGTTTATCGGCGATCACAAACAGGCCATTGTACAGATCCGGACCGGCCTTGGTCTGCTGGAGATACTCCGTGCCGAACGGAGAAAGGCCATGCTGACGAGGCCCGAGGAGCCCGTCGAGGACGAGCTTTTGCAAATGTTCACGCGGCTGGCCATCCAGGCCAAGTCGTACGACATGGCCTTCCACTTTCCCGAACCATATGTCATTCATTTGGTTCAAGCACCGGCCAATCCCGCCTCGCCAGGCGAATCTGGCGGAACCCCCGTATCCATTCACCAGGACCCCATACCCGAGCGTTTCTCATCGCTCATAGAGGCCAGGGTCGCGTGGGACACACTATGTGAACAGTTACTCCGCGCCACCGAGTCGATGGCACAGTTGGCGAATGGCCCTCCCAACCTCCTGCCTCAGACCATGATGATATACGGCAGGGCCTTTGCTGCCCGCATCCGCAGCTGGTCTAACGCATTCGATCACATCCTTGCATCCAGGACAGCTCCTGGTATCACCAGCCAGGAGAAGGACGGAATTGCTGTTCTCAAGATGTTCCAGATCATGGGCGAGATACTGTTTCAGATGACCTTTAGACATAACGAGATGGATTTCGACAATTACAAGCCGTACTTCAGGACCATCGTCGACCTGGCATCCGAGGTTGTCGGCGATGAGGAAAGACGCGCTGCTGAACGTCGATGTCCGAATCGCAGCTTCTGTACCCACCAGCATGTCAACGGCAACTATGGCCAGTCGATCGACATGCTGGGCGGCCAAGAATATACGGCGCACCACATCAAGCCTAGCTTCAGCGCTGACCTTGGCATCGTGCCGCCATTGTACGTCGTCGCAGCCAAGTCGCGCGACCACATCATCAGGCGGCAGGCCATCCAGTTGCTGCGGAGCAGTGCAAGGAGGGAGGGTATGTGGGACAGTCAGCTTACAGCACAGATTGGCACGTGGATCATGGAGCTAGAGGAGTCGTTAGATGAGGAGGCGATTCATGAAGATGAAGTGGACATAAATCGCTCGCCTCACCTGCCAACCCCACGCTCGAGCCCTAGTGAGGTCCCAATCGCGTCGTTCTCATCGCCGAAGCAACGACCGGCCGGTCAGGGACAGCGGCGGAGCTTCGACGGTGATGTACCATTGGGCCCCGGTGGGAACGCGAGGTGGGACGCGCGACTTGAGAGCAACAGCAGCGCTGGAAGCGGGTTGAATTCAGCCTCTTCGGATAGAGTTGCCGGCATGATAAACAAGCGCGTCGTCCCCGAAGACAAGCGTGTGCTTCTCAGGTCGGCAGAGTTTGATCTGCGCGAACACGTCGCTGTGCTGAGATGTGGAACCAGAGGGCTGCATCCCGGAGCACCTGATAGGAGGCTCAGAGAGACGAGGATTGTGTGGTAGAAGGATTTTTTTTTTTTTTTTTTTTTTTTCTTTTTCTCTCTTTACTTGCTCTCCTCTTTCCAAAGGTCATAATGTTCGCAAGTGCAGTCGTTCCGTGTCTGGGCTCGTATACCCTCCCCACATCTCACCGCTGTGAGCAAGCGAGGTACTCTTGGCCTTGGGGGCTAGCTGGCGTTTATTTAAAAGACTGTGCGTACCCGGCATATATGCCTGGTCCTGCTTCACCCCTACAGCAGCCGAAACGCTGCGAGATGGCAGTTTGGTCGAGGCAAAAGTCTGCAGAGTTAATCAACATCTGGTTGCCGCCTAGTCCAATGGTTTGCCAACCCAGACCAGGAATATCTCGCAGGCAACCGGCGAATGCGACCCAGCTTTTTTGTCTGCCTTTCGGCGGCAGGGTCTGGGCCAGCGACATAACGCCACCGGCAGAGAATCAGCCCGTCAAGGCTGTCCGAAAGAGGAAGCAACATTCATGATCGATCCCTAAATGTACGCTTTGTGCACGCCATCGGAGAGAAAAGGGTCCGCAGGGCTGTTGGGTGTTGGGGATGATTGTAAGGTTACGTCTTGTCGTTGGATGGTCTTAACCACCCTTATTTCTCTCTCTGTCTCTCTCTCTCTCTCTCTCTCCCCTACCTCTGTCTCTCTTCCACTCCGTCTTTGTCTTTCAAGTCCTGCCGAATGATAGGGCCCCAGCTAGCTCATGAAACGCCATTGGTTGATTCTGCATGCGGCCCCCAAGAAACCGGCGGGAATCATCGCAAGTTTCTGCGTTAGTAAAAAAGACAGGCAGACAACAAGTAATATGCACGCGAATGACGACTGAAAGGGTAGAGGCTGATCGAGAGTTTCGTAGGGCTGAAATGGATGGATGGGGTAATGTTCGCATGAAGGGTCTTTTGTTTTTCTCCCTCTTTGTTCCCCCCTCCCCACAGTACCTGGTACGGCCACCCTTGGGGTCTAGGCAGCAGCAGCACGACCCAAAATTTCTCAGTCCTCCAGTCTTGTCTCCCGCTCCCACAGATATCATTCCTCAATACCCAACAATTTCATCCCTTTGTCAAAATACAGGGGGAAAATAATAACAAAAACACAACAATCGTAATGAAAAATTGGTTCGAGTCATAAATCGACTGATCAAGGTAGCATCGCCAATGTATATTTTACTAATCACAGGATATACCGCTCCGTGCCGTTGCAAACCTGGTGGCAATGCAATTTGTGTGTGTGTGTGTGATCCCCGCAGTGACTCCTCCCGGCTGCCGAGAGAAAGTATCTGGCCGAGTACGGGCTGGTGTATTCCGTCACCAAGTTTCAAAGTAGCCAACAAGATGTTTCCTAGATAGGGAGGTATAAAAGCAATTTTATTATTTCTCTTGTCGGATATTTCATTGCCTCGACACGGTTACGCTCGTCGACGAACAAAGGCTTGACGCCGCGACCTAGTTTAGTCGGTGAACCGGGACGGGAGGTTCAGTGATCCGCAAACCTCTTTGCCTCTACCGGTATTTGATACTCTGTAATGCATGACTCTCCTTCTCTTTTACAACCAAAACACCCCCCGCTCGCTCTGCTATAAACGAATGCGAATTTATGCCCGTTGCCAAGACTGGTTAATGAGACTAAATTTCGCGGCCTAGACTACATCTGCGAGNNAAAAAAAACCCCACAGCCCCCGGCCGCCAAGCAAACACCGGGGTTTGTCCTACAGTTTTTATTATCACTAGACTGGTGCTACAAATAGGTGTTCTGTCGAGTCGCGAACGGTACCAGGTACTACAAGATGACAAGCAAACTTTTTGACAGTCCGCAGTCTCCGTTGCGAATATATCGTCACCAGAAACATAGGAATGTAAAATGTGACAATTGCTGGCAGTATTAGGTACATCACCCTTACCTGTTGATAGACAGACGCAGTGAACCGAACCAGCTCGGCGGTGGCACAGCCTTCCCACATCGGCGTGCAGCGCCTGACAGGGGGTTCGCAGCGTACAGTACCGCCGTGCTTTGCCGACGTAACGGGCTTTTTCTTCTCCCCTCTTTCCAATCCATGCTCCCTTGGGTCGATGCCTTTGGAATGGCTTTAACACCTCTTATTGGTTTTTCGCTCATGGATGCTTTGATCCTCCAGACGCCCCGTTCATTTCGCTCCTCCCCTCCAAACCGAGCTGCCTGCCTACCTACCTACCTTGCCCATCTAGGCATCTCGGGATTCTATATAGTTGCGGAGGCGACTGGAACCAAGTAGTACAAAGCAAAAGTGGCAGTTTGACTCAAGAATCCGAAAGAGGGGACGACGAAGAAGAAGAAGAAGAAGAAGAAAAAATAAACCATGCGCGACAGCGCAAGCACTACCCGGAAAGGGAAACATGACCGCAAATTGGGTTACTTGCGATCTGTCCTGCGCACCAATGGCACCCTGTATCTCTATCCCATCCTCCTCTATCGGATCGGGACTGGGGGCTACTGCGGGCTGTGCTAGCAGTGCAGTAATAAAAAAAAAAAAAGAATAAAATAAACAAAGCCTGGTGCAAGGCAAGAAAAAGGTACCGCCGCAAGTGCAGGATACTTTATCCACCACATCTGCCGCTGGCTGTCCCCTATCGCCAATGACAGACGGGGTCGCTTTTCTGGGCAAACCCACACCTAGCTTACCGGGCTAACTTCCTTACCCGCCTTTAAAACTTGACGCGATCGCCTATTTTTGACGTGATGTGCCCCCCAATGCTTCGAGGCGGCTTTCCTACTACTGGACTGTTCTAGCTCATCCCCTTTTCGCTTCATCATATCCTTGTGTACCTGAAGCCTCTGCCGCCAGAGGAAACTGCAAAATAAATACGTTACGGCTATTGATCCCAGCTGATTGGAAGTGGCCTGATTGTTAAACATCGTCCACAAAGGCGGGCCACTGTTCCATCTCGAACCTCTCCGCTCATATGTGGCGACAAATCTTTGTTTCTGGACCGCAAGAGCTTGAACGGGACAGGCATTCTTTACTTTCTAACCTGGCTGTTTTTGCCAAAACTCAACTTTGCATATCGAACCCAAGAAAATATTAACAGCCGAGTCGTATCTGCTGTCTGAGCTGGATTCAACCTCCCCATCCATGCTAGGCCCGGTGCGTCGTAGCGGAGACGCGGCGAACCGAAGCTTAGCAACAGCTCACAATGGCGCCCTCGGTGCCGACACAACAGGGCGATGATGACCGCGTTCCGGCAAGGCGGATGCGGCAGAGCAAACCGAAAACAAAGACGGGGTGTAAAAATTGCAAGTATGTCAATGCATTTACTTACTCCATTCTATTCCGGACCATCGGCTTTTTCTTCGTCGCATGTGCCTTTGCGCGGTCCGATCCGATCCCTTGGTTGCTAGCTACCTTTTATCCCAACTTCATCCAAGTTCATCTCTTCTCCACTACTATGGATGGAAATGGAAACCCAACACCCAACATATACCTGCCTATCTTCGTTTACTACTTACCATCACCACACCTCCATACCCCGAATTTTGATCTTTTTTTTTTTTTTTCTCTCTCTTAACTCTCTCTTTCACCTACCTTATCATTAATGGGCTGGCTGTTTGTCTGCATTGGGTTCGTTTGTTACATACTGACTCAACGATAATGACAACCCATACAGACTACGGAGAATCAAATGCGACGAAAAGCGGCCCGCTTGCACGCAATGCACTCGGTCCAAGAAGATATGCACTGGCTATCCACCACCGGCACATAGCGCCAGACCTTTTGAAGAGGTCCTCATCGCGCCCAAACCAAACATTGCCTGCGCCGGCCCGATCGCTAGCAGGAACGCTAACCCCCCAATCATCCGCGACTCTGTCAAGCTGCCCCCGCGCCGTCGGCAGCCGCAGCAGCGCCCCACGCCTCCACTGAGTCCCCTTTTCAGCTCGGCCGGTCCCTTTGTGGCGCTATACCAAACCCCTGCCCCTGGCCTCACTTTTGATCTGCAGGAAGGCCAGTACTTCCAGTTGTTCCGCTCCAACACTGCCGGCGAGCTGTCGGGCTATTTCGACAATATATTCTGGACCCAGACCGTACTCCGGGAGTGCCACGAGTCTCCCGCCGTCAAGCATGCCGTAGTGGCCCTGGGGGCCCTGTACAAGACGTTAGAGAAGTCCACAGAGTCGCCACCTGGCTCTCCATCTTCTGGTGGACAGGCTCCGGGCAGCCCACGCGGCCGGGAGGCTGCCCAGACTCACTGGGAAGTAGCAGTGCAGCAATACTCCAAGGCCTTGATGGCACAAGTTGGCGTCCCCCTGAACAGCGGCGATCACAGGTCAAATAGGACACGGCTCATGACCAGTGTTCTGCTGGCATGTTTTGACTCGTTTATCGGCGATCACAAACAGGCCATTGTACAGATCCGGACCGGCCTTGGTCTGCTGGAGATACTCCGTGCCGAACGGAGAAAGGCCATGCTGACGAGGCCCGAGGAGCCCGTCGAGGACGAGCTTTTGCAAATGTTCACGCGGCTGGCCATCCAGGCCAAGTCGTACGACATGGCCTTCCACTTTCCCGAACCATATGTCATTCATTTGGTTCAAGCACCGGCCAATCCCGCCTCGCCAGGCGAATCTGGCGGAACCCCCGTATCCATTCACCAGGACCCCATACCCGAGCGTTTCTCATCGCTCATAGAGGCCAGGGTCGCGTGGGACACACTATGTGAACAGTTACTCCGCGCCACCGAGTCGATGGCACAGTTGGCGAATGGCCCTCCCAACCTCCTGCCTCAGACCATGATGATATACGGCAGGGCCTTTGCTGCCCGCATCCGCAGCTGGTCTAACGCATTCGATCACATCCTTGCATCCAGGACAGCTCCTGGTATCACCAGCCAGGAGAAGGACGGAATTGCTGTTCTCAAGATGTTCCAGATCATGGGCGAGATACTGTTTCAGATGACCTTTAGACATAACGAGATGGATTTCGACAATTACAAGCCGTACTTCAGGACCATCGTCGACCTGGCATCCGAGGTTGTCGGCGATGAGGAAAGACGCGCTGCTGAACGTCGATGTCCGAATCGCAGCTTCTGTACCCACCAGCATGTCAACGGCAACTATGGCCAGTCGATCGACATGCTGGGCGGCCAAGAATATACGGCGCACCACATCAAGCCTAGCTTCAGCGCTGACCTTGGCATCGTGCCGCCATTGTACGTCGTCGCAGCCAAGTCGCGCGACCACATCATCAGGCGGCAGGCCATCCAGTTGCTGCGGAGCAGTGCAAGGAGGGAGGGTATGTGGGACAGTCAGCTTACAGCACAGATTGGCACGTGGATCATGGAGCTAGAGGAGTCGTTAGATGAGGAGGCGATTCATGAAGATGAAGTGGACATAAATCGCTCGCCTCACCTGCCAACCCCACGCTCGAGCCCTAGTGAGGTCCCAATCGCGTCGTTCTCATCGCCGAAGCAACGACCGGCCGGTCAGGGACAGCGGCGGAGCTTCGACGGTGATGTACCATTGGGCCCCGGTGGGAACGCGAGGTGGGACGCGCGACTTGAGAGCAACAGCAGCGCTGGAAGCGGGTTGAATTCAGCCTCTTCGGATAGAGTTGCCGGCATGATAAACAAGCGCGTCGTCCCCGAAGACAAGCGTGTGCTTCTCAGGTCGGCAGAGTTTGATCTGCGCGAACACGTCGCTGTGCTGAGATGTGGAACCAGAGGGCTGCATCCCGGAGCACCTGATAGGAGGCTCAGAGAGACGAGGATTGTGTGGTAGAAGGATTTTTTTTTTTTTTTTTTTTTTTTGTCCTTGGACTCTTGAAGAAGAAATTCGCAGCATATGGTCTGGGCATATTCTTCACCGATTTTTGCAATCCAAGGCACGTCAGAAGAGATATACCCAGGCATTCTTTGATCTTCTTGGTTGGATTACTGGTTTGAATTCGAATGAGTACTTGATCGATTGAGACATGATGTACAAACACCAAAAAAAGGAAGAAGAAAGCGGGCCAAAATGGGGATACTCATAGCAAATGGAATGCGGGCTGCTGTTTGACATGTATCGTTTGATTCACTGTTGGAAGAAGTGCAAAGAATTATATGATAATTACATCAGGTAAGAATGGATGGAGCTCTCTCCACTAAAGCTCGAGAGCTATGGTGGTGCGGTTAGAGCCATTAGGGAGTCGTTCTATCTGAAATGTGGGGCCGGCAACGCGCCATTCCCTGTCGTTGCAGGAGCCTAAACTCGTGCAGACTTTCATCGCAGTAGTGCTTGAGCATTTTGACAGTAAAGACGGCAGCTAGCTCCCAACGTAATAACGTCCTCGGTCATAAGAAACTACCTGTTTACCTCAATCAAACCGAAAAGCGCCCGTAGTTTACTTGCGAAAACCCTTCCAGCGCAAGAATATACACCAGGTACAACCTTGCGCGCGTTTCAAGTCGGCGCCGCAAGCAGCGATGGCGACAGCCGCCAGGAAAAGGAATGCATCAGAGGCGCTAGAGGAATTGACCGGCGTCGACTCGCCAGCATCCAAAAAATCTCGGCTCGACAACGACGATGATACGGACCTTGAGGCAGGGTCTAGGGAACAAGTGCCGGAATCAAGGCAAGTATTGGAAAACGGCAATGGCAACGACAGCACAAACGACAATGGCACCAAGGCCGAAGCAAACGAGTTCGACGACGACGACGACGATGAGAGCCCAGTAGCAACAGTAGCGCCATTGAGACAGTCCGCCCCTACTGCAGGCTACGACGATCTATACCTAGACACGGTTGACCGCAACGTGCTCGACTTTGACTTTGAGAAGCTCTGCTCGGTCAGCCTATCCAACATCAACGTCTACGCCTGCCTGGTATGCGGCAAGTACTATCAGGGCCGAGGCCCCAAGTCACACGCCTACTTCCACGCACTCGACGAGAACCACCACGTTTTCATCAACATGCAGACGCAAAAGGTCTACGTCCTGCCCGAGGGCTACGAGGTGCGCAGCTCGTCTCTGGACGACGTCAAGTACGTCTCGGACCCGCGCTACACCAGGGACGAGGTGGCGCGGCTCGACAGGCCCGGCAAGGCGCCGACGGCGCGCACGCTCGCGGGCAAGGAGTACGCGCCGGGATTCGTGGGCATGAACAACATCAAGGAGAACGACTACCTCAACGTCGTGGTCCAGGCGCTGGCGCACGTGCCGCCGCTGCGCAACTTTTTCCTACTCGAGGACCTGTCGCAGAGCCAGAGCGAGCTGGTCCGGCGAACGGCGACGCTCTTCCGCAAGATCTGGAATCCGCGCGCGTTCAAGGCGCACGTATCGCCCCACGAGCTGCTACAGGAGGTCTCGCTGCGGTCCAACAAGCGCTTCACCCTGACGGCGCAGTCTGACCCCGTCGACTTTTTGTCCTGGTTCCTCAACAACCTCCACCTCGGCCTCGGCGGCTCCCGCACCAAGCCCGGGAGCAGCATAGTCCAGCGCGTGTTTCAGGGCAAGGTCAAGGTCGAGTCGCAGGCCATCACGGCCAAGGCCGACGCCGACGACCGGCTGCGCTTCGAGGACGCAGAGGTCAAGGTGGACATGTCGCGCTTCCTGCTGCTGACGCTCGACCTGCCGCCCGCGCCGCTGTTCCAGGACGACGACGAGGAGCGCAGCATCATCCCGCAGGTAGCCCTCACCACCATCATGGCAAAGTACGACGGCGTCTCGGCCCAGGAGCACATGAACCACCGCCGCCGGTACCGCCTCATGCACCCACTGCCGCCCTACCTGATCCTGCACGTCAAGCGCTTCAGCCAGAACAAGTTTGTGTCGGAGCGCAACCCGACCATCGTCACCTTTGATCCGGAGACGCTCGACGTCTCCCCTTATGTGGAGCCCGACCCGAACCACCACCCGGCGACGGGCGAGCCCATAATCTACGAGCTTATCGCAAACGTCGTCCACGAGGCCGTCAAGGCAAAGGATGACGTTGCCGACTCGAGCGAGGAGCGCAAGACGTGGAAGGTCCAGCTGAGGGATCGCGCCAGGGACGAGTGGATCGTCTGCCAGGACCTCTTTGTCGACAAGATCCGCGGGGAGCTGCTGTATCTCGGCGAGACGTACCTTCAGGTTTGGGAAAGGAAGAGGGATCCAAAGAGGAAAGGAAAGGCAGTGTAGACTGGATAGAACAAGTTTAAAAAAACTTATATAATCTTTGGAAATTTTTGAACAAGAACCAGCTTTGAGAGGCTGTTGATTACCATTGGTTAGTTGGCAAAGTCTTTGTCCTAAAGCGGCTGTTCATGTAGGCAGCTAGACAAAGACGCGTGCATCAATGCCTGCCTACGTCTTTGTTCTTTTTTTTCTATCATTCCCCCCTGATATCACCCCTATATGGCCTACCATGTGCAACATTGTCATTCGTCATAGCAGCCAGTGGTGGGATTGACTGCCCTCCATGTCATTCATTCGATGGGCTCGACTCTACAGTACAAGTACAACAGAAGTGCTCTCCGAGCGTCACAAGTGACGTGGTCCCCCCCGTTGAGTAGAACCCTGGACTACCAGTAAGAAGTGAAGAAAACGAACCCAAGACAGAAGCCGCAAGAAAACATCAATGCTTTCGCCTCAATACGCTAACAAGGAACTCATAGCTCATAGCACAAGAAATGGGCAGGAATAGGAGAGGAAACAACATAGAAAATCCCGCTCTCCTCCCCCCCAAAAAAAAGGAAAAGAAAAATGGTATATGCATCCGAGATGATTGTGAATATCCCCTATGCCAAGAGTTGATGCAAATCCACAATCCCACCATCACCTTGACCATCCGCCACCAGAAGACACAACCCATAATACATCGCCGTAGAATTTCCTCGCTCCAACTCAGCAGATTCCGCCGACGCCAAAAAAGAGGCAGTGCGATTCAAGAGAAAGCATATGATCTGGTAGTATACACAACAAAGATGTCAAACCCACCTGAAGCGTGATGTGGTCAGAATGGTATGAATACACGGGAGTCCCTGGGTTATGGATGTAGGAAAATAGTATACTGCGGATCAATGACGTGGCGAATATTTGTGGGTGCGAATGGCAGGATCATCGGGGGAAAAAAAAAAAAGTTAAAAGACTAAGCTTTATGCATGATGCCTCTTGGTCATCGAGCAAGGACAAGCTTGTAACTATTGAGTCGCGCCGCTGCCCTGTTGTTGGCTTTGCGACTGCTGCTGCTTTTGATCATCCCCTTGACCACTTCCATACTGCTGTTGCTGCTGCTGATTTTGTTTACGCTTCTCTGCGTTCCTCTCGCGGCGCACTTCATCCAGTGCAGTACGTTGTTGGAGGGACCCTTCGTGGCTCTTCCACTCAATCTTGGTGTCGGGAGGGAAGCCGAGGATCCGCTTCATGGTTTCGCTGTGGTATGATTTTGTTAGTACGGGTCTTGGCACGGCATTTGCAGAATTTGGGGGGAAAGAACCTACCGGATCTTAACGACCTTACCGCCATCCCTGCGGACCCAGACGCTCAAAATATCCTCACCATTCCTGACGCTTAGCACCGCACCACAGACCTCCTCGCTGGCGTCGGTGAACTGGTCGCCCACTATAGCCAGCAGCAAGTCCTCCCAATACCGATCCGCCACTCCCTTCTTGAGCCGCACGATCCACTTTCCGCCCGCCCGGTTCTCGTTGTCTTCCCAGATCGGCCGAATATCCTTCTTAAAAAGGTGATAATCCGAGACCAACGGAAGGGTCGAAGGCCGTTTGAGGTGCGCATAAACGGCGAAAAAATCCTCGACCGTGCTCACCTCCGCCATGGCGTGCAGCGTCTTTTCGTACTCGATGTAGCCGTTCGCCTTGCTTATGGGCGGCCGGAACCAGAATACCCACGGCGTGCGCAGAGGGTGCCGTGAGGGTCCTCCCGTTGCCGAAGATGTGCCCTTGGCTGTCGCCGCCTTGACGCCCGTGCTGCCCCCACCCAGCCCACCTTCCTTGGCGTTCTTCTCCAACCCAGGGGTCTTTTGACTGAGACCCATGGCGGCGTCGAACGGGTTTCCTGGTGATTTGGGCGTCTTGGCCGACCCAAATGAGGCGAACGCGCCAGAACCTAGGCCGAAGGCGCTGCTGGCGCCACCGACGCCCGGCGACATGAGGGTGCCTCCGGGCGTCATGGCCGAGTTGAAGGGAGTCTGGGCCTTGCCGCCGTGCGCTGAGCTGTCACCGCCCAGGCGCCTGGGGAAAGAGCCATTGCGGGTGGCTGCGTTTGCGGAATGGGATGAAGTGTCACTGTTGCCACCGCTGGCTGTGGAGAGCGAAAGCTTGCTGGAGCTGTTCAAGGGGGGGTTGGTTGGTGACTGTGTCAGCAAAGGCAGCGCGTAAAGTGAAAGCCACGACTGGCGGCTCACGGAGATTGGATGCAACCACGAAGAGGAGCTCCGCAGTCGCACGATGCAGGGGGTTACATACTGTGTCCGGCGACTCCATAGGTTATCCATGAAGACAAAGGGCGAAGGGCCGTAGAATGCGACTAGAAAGAATGTCGTGAGGGCGTCCTCGAGTAGCCGACTCTCCTCCTCGCAAAAGCTGTCCTCTCAATCGCGACTCGGCCTCGATCTATCCGGGAAAGGGGGCACCTCGGGACGCTCCAGATCGCAGCAGGGTTGCAAGCTTGTTTGCGGCCCGAAAATCGTAATGCTGTGATATGCAACTGAATGCTAGTTCAGTGCATCAACGTGCAGAAAATCGTGGTATCGTTGCAGGCCTGAAAGAGTGTGGTTATCGCGATATATTGTTGTAGTCGTGTTTCTGCGTGGCGCCGCCTTGCTTCGGTTGATCTAGAGTGCTGGTAATTTTTTTGGTAAGGAGGTAATTACTGTATGCCGTAGTAGAATTGAAGCGTGCGTCGGTCGGATGAGAGCTTGTGTTCTTGGGGCGGCTGGTGGCTGGCTGACAAAATTGCTATACGGATGAGATTTGGAGCGAAATGTGGCAGTAAGTCTTTGGGCATCTATCTTTTTTTTTGTGTGATGCAGGAAGTGATGTTGAAGTTTCAATCAGAACCAACAGGTCGAGGCGTTGCAGACTTTGTGTTGTCAGGATTGGGGGTCAATTTTTCTTTGCTTTGCAACCCCAAGTGGTGGCCTTCACAAATACTGGAGCCAGCCAGCCAGTGAGTGAGCCCAGTCCAGCCCAGCAAAGACATCGGATCCATGGTGCTGCCCGCCGCGCGCATTGGAGAAGCGCGCTCCACTGCACTTTTCCTCTGACGCCTCTGACGACCGGGAGGGCCCTTGGCTTACCTAACGTTAGCCATCTCATCTCCCCTCGGTTGATCAAACTACGCATCTGATTTGTGCAGAACTGAGGCGCAGCCCCGCTCAACGGCTCAGAAACGTACCAGGCGGTGAGATTAGCGCCACGGCAGAAACCACTCCTTGGTGGGCCCTTGTATTTTTTTTTTTTTTCCTTGTTCTTAGTCTTCGACGGCCGCAGCGTGGAATTTTGAGATTCTTCTCCTTTTCCACCACGGCCACAGATCCCAACATAAAACAAATCGACAGTCAGCCCGCTACTTCGCGCACAATGGTACTGCCGATCTGGGACCGTGATGTCGAGATTAACTCCTCTAAATTGCCCTTGTATAAAACCATCATCCCGAGAGCCCCATTTGCGTGGCTGCCATGAGCCGATGATGACCTGAAACAAGATCTGGACATTCTCTCCCCTGGGATATGTTTCCTTTGGCTTTGACTATGTGTAAACTTGAGTTAGGTGACACCTGAGTCTTGGAAGTAATTACGGAGTTGCTAAGAAATCTTGTCGTCCTACTCGGCTGGTATCATCATACATGCAAAGGTATGTCTTTCCTATATTCCTTGCACTCCCGAGGCTGTAGCGATGACAACAGTTATCTGGTAATCTAATGCAACCCGACCTGTGGACTGCTATGTCTGCGGGCAAAGCTACGTTCCGGTCAATGGTTAAAAATGACGATGATCCATGGCATTTATCAAATTTCTGAACACTGCATCTTTCAACGGATTTCCCCGACCTTTCTTACCCACGTACGTCTGACTGATAGTTCATTATTTTAAAGCACTTGGAGTAAGCAATTCACTACCCGCAGTTTCTTCGGTGTCAACGTAGCGGCATGAGACAATGCACACCTGGACTCGATTTCAATTCACAATTACCCGTCAGCCCAAAAGTTGCTTTCAAGTGCTGCGTCCAATAGAGCAAGACCATGACGGGCCTGGTAGATGGCTTGATGGTTAGCTCTGTGGTTTTGCAGTGGGAATGTTCGCCTTGGCACTAAAACGACATTTCTAAGTCGAGTAAGCACCTGGGTTATCATATATAGGTATCTTAGGTAGGCAGGTACATGCAGTATTCTACAATAATTACACAATGCCTAATGTAGGGATGGATACCTACATCAGTTGGCAATGGGCAACCAAGTGCGGGCAAATTTATCACCCATGAAATCAATGTGGGGCCAAATTCTCTTCAGCAATCACCACAAGTCTGATGCGACTGACGGCAACTGCCGAGCGCATTTAGGGGGCGAAGATAGTGGGATCGGTATAGATCCACGTCACAGGCGACTTTTCAACCCCCTTCTCTTAATGTCTAGGTCTAGTCCAGTCAAGTTTTTTTTTTTTTTTTTTTTTTCTCTCTTCTCAATTCGCATTTCATGGATAATCACGCCAGTTGCAGATCAGGTTTATTTTTGTCTCTTACTTTTCTCTTCATTTTGTCTTCATATTAAACAGTCATCTTCTTGGCTTTTCTAAAATAGAGCAAAAAGTTATACCCCTCGCCTGTGTCGGTGCCCCGCATCAGTTTTCAATCGCAGATCCAGTCGCACCTCGTGACTCGATTTAGCATCGACAAGGAATTGACATTCGGGGTTTCCATATCTTGAGCCTCAAGCTTGTCCACCACGGGTTGAGGGCAGCACTACCGCGCAGTAGAAATTGATTTGCCTTTCCTACCCATCCTCTACTGGCCATTTCGGCTCTTCCACCATTGAACAACTGGCATCAGCCCCAAACCATCACATCCCATCAGCATCATGGATAAGATTACAGACAAGATAGCGGCGTTGCCGCCAGACTCCTCCTACTTTTCGCTGGAGTTCTTCCCTCCAAAGACAGCCATGGGTTTCTCCAACCTGCGGGATCGTCTCGACCGAATGGCACGCGCTCTCCGGCCCCTCTTTGTCAACGTCACTTGGGGTGCTGGTGGTTCAACCGCCCAGAAGTCTCTGGAGTTGGCAGAGATCTGCCAGCGAGAACTTGCTCTAACCACATGTTTGCACCTTACTTGCACGAACATGAGCCGAAAGCTGATCGACAAAGCACTGGAGGATGCCAAAGCACTAGGTATCAGGAATATCTTGGCGCTCAGGGGTGACCCTCCTCGTCCGGGCGAGTACGCCATCCCCGACGACTCGGAGGGAGACGTCAACGAATTTACTTGGGCAATTGATCTGGTCCGATACATAAAGCTGAATCATGGCGACTACTTTTGTGTCGGTGTTGCCGCCTATCCGGAGGGCCACGCAGAGGAAAGCCATCCGACGAACCAGAGTCTGGAGCACGACCTGCCGTATTTGGTGGAAAAGACGCAGGCCGGTGCAGACTTCATAATAACGCAGCTCTTCTTTGACATCAGCGCATATGAAAAGTTCGAGAGGACTTTGAGAGAGCATCCCAGCGGCGCGTTCAAGGACATCCCTATCATTCCAGGCCTGATGCCCATTCAAAACTACCAGATGATCAAAAGGACGACCAAGCTCAGCCATGCCAAGATACCAGATCCCCTTATGGCACGTCTGGACGCGGTGAAGAAGGACGATGAGCAGGTCAAGAAGGCCGGAGTAGATATCATCAGCGAGTTGGTGGAACAAGTCAAAGAGGTCAAGAACAGGAGCCCTGGCCCCAAAGGCTTCCATTTCTACACGTTGAACCTGGAAAAGGCTGTTTCCTTCATTGTTGAGCGCACAAACCTCATCCCACCCAGTACGTCAGAGGACGACGAAGTCGCCGTTGTGGACGACGTAGCTGTGCCGTCTATCCATCTCAACGGCGCAACACCAGTCAACGACCATGTATCGGTGTCGTCACTTCATCCGCCGACGCACGCCGGCTCCAGGAGACAGTCGACCATCGGGTCCGATCCGCGCAACCGTGTCATCGTCAGCAGTGGCCGCCCAGCCTCGCACCCAGATTACGAGGCCACCGGGTTCGAAGCCAGCGTGCCTGCACAGGCAATCAACAGCCGCGCCAACACGCTGGCAATCTCAGAAGGCGAAGGCGTACTGGGTAGGGAGGCAACTTGGGACGACTACCCCAACGGAAGATGGGGTGACGCTCGCTCGCCCGCTTACGGTGAAATCGACGGCTATGGAGTCAGCTTGCACATGTCAGGGACACAGGCCGTCCAGCTCTGGGGCAGACCGGCCACAGTGGAGGATGTTAGCAACATATTTATGCGCCACCTACAAGGCGAATTGCCCGCAATCCCATGGAGCGAGGAGGAGTTTAACGCAGAGACCGAGACCATCCGCGACACATTATTGGCGCTCAATTCGCGCGGATGGTGGACCGTGGCCAGTCAGCCTGCCGTCAACGGTCTAAGGTCTAACGACAGGACTTTTGGCTGGGGTCCGCAGAATGGGTTCGTCTTCCAGAAAGCCTTTGTCGAGATGTTCCTGCCTAGTAAAGACTGGAAGGTGCTGCGCGAAAAATTGCTGCGTGAAAAGGACGTTGTCTGTTTCTACGCTAGCAATTCCAAGGGGGATTTTGAATCGTCGGATGGCGGCGGCGATGCACCTGATGGCGCCCCCACGGGCAACGGATTCGAGGATGAGCAGCAACTTCCCAGCGGCGGCAGTACGAACGCCGTCACTTGGGGCGTTTTCCCTGGCAAGGAGATCGTCACACCGACTATTATCGAGGAAGTCAGCTTCCGGGCATGGAGCGAGGAGGCGTTCGGAATCTGGGCAGAGTGGGCCAAGGTGTACGGCAAGGACTCCCCGAGCGAGAAGCTGCTAGAGTCGCTGCGGGCTGACTTGTGGCTTGTCAACATAATCCACCATGACTACATCGAGAAGGAGGCTTTGTGGGATTTGTTACTAAAATGATAAAGTCCAGTGCTTTGAAGGAGCGACAGCCGGAGCCACAGCCGGGGGCGACAAAAAAAGCAAAAATAAAATAAAAGCAAGGTAGCAAGGAAGCTCCATTACCATATGATTCTTTCTAGGGTGTGTTTTGCTTGACTTGTGGATGTTGTGGCGTCTCAAGGTGGCTTGGTTTGGGCAACTATCAGACACAGAGGAGGTGCACATTCTCTCGGCCGAGACGACTGTTGTTCGTGCCAAGAACCCGATTTCGTCCCTGACGACTGGCTCTATATCGAGATCTCCCTATTGAGACCCCCGACGGAAGGATCATCTCAACTTTGGCTTGATCAAGATCTGAGATAATTACCCAAAACAGGTCCTGATAGACAGAGTTTGTTCGTTGGCCAAGTGGGGTCAAAGACTCAGGCCTATCGCCGTATACACATCCTGTCAGTCCGACAAGTTCCTGGCCATGTCAGGGTAACCCAGACAGGCCCTGCTTCTCTCGACGGTACGCGTCTAGGCAAAGGCAGAGAGCAAAGAACAAATCTGGTGCTATGTAGATCTTTGAAAGTTTGGCCCATACCATCCCCATGCACAGAATGGGGTCAGCCAGGCCCGTGCCGTGCCCTACAACAAAAGCCTTGGCAAGATCGAGGCTAGGAGGCAATTCCGTGCAATGGCTCAGACACGGAAGCTGGAGATGTTCCCGACTACGCCATGGTACATTTACCAACGGGACGGGAAGGGAAGAACTTGAGAAAAAAAAAAAAAAAAAAAAAAAAAAAAAAAAAAAAAAAAACCGCCGATCGAGCAATGTGTAAAGTGGAACTTTGTTTTGCCATGACGACCTTTAGCCGTCGTCGGATTGGGACAATGGCTTGGTGACTGTAGACGAAAGATCGAGTTTGCTTTTCTTTTCAGATTTGAGGGTCAGTCTGCTCGCGCCCCCGTAACGGACACAAAACGAGGCCTTCTACGCGCCTGCCGCCCCAGAACTCGGTTGATACAGACAAGGGGTGCAAAAAAGAGCTTGGCGGGCGGGTTGTCCAGGTCCAAAACAGGGTGGAGCCTGGATAACACAAGAGAAGAGATTTCTGGTCGGATATCACCGCCGAAGCGCGGACCACTGTCCCGACCTTTTTTCTGAGGTGTTCCGAGACCAAGTTTGGGACCGCTTATCACTTTGTAATTACAGTAGATCGGAACCAGAACTTGTTGGGAAGAGCTACTTACACTTTGCAAAGAGTTGATCATCGGTGAAGGGATGTTGTGTATGCAAGTTGGCAAGCTACTATGGCCTAGACTGGGTGGTCAGAACAATGTCATATTGGAGGCAGGGTCCTCCCAAGGTACCTTTGGTACATACGGAGTAGGGAATATGGTGAGGTTGAGTTTATACGTTGTTAGTTAGATTTAGGAAGTACATACTACGGAGTATTCCGGAGGTGCGCGCGTACTCCGTAGAGAGTGTCGCGTGTCCCTGCCTCTTCCGGACCTGTTGTTGTCCATCGACTTTTGCTTCGTCGTCTTCTTCTGGTCCTCGTTTCCCCTTTTCGTTCAGGGGTGTTCGTCCGAACCTCTTTGGGTTGGGCTGCAACCCAACAGGGACCCTTGTCATCCCATGAGCTGTATCCCTGCCGCCCACTTCAATATCGGGAAAAGTCGGGGAAAAGCTGTTTGAAGTCTCACGCCCAAGCTGTTTGGACGTGGACGATCTCCGTGAATTGGGTTTGAATAGTTGGCTTTGTGTTATGAAGCCAACCGTTAATCCAGTTTTTTTTTTTTTCTCCGATATGCCAAAGCATAACATCCACACTTTATTCAGGCGTATATTATTTTACTAGTGGTTAAGGGCCTGTTTCACAAGAGATAATTGATGATAGGAAGAAACAACACCACCAACAATAACATGTCTGGTCAGAGCATCCTGAAGTTCCGTGGTGAAAACCCACCCACAGGCTTATGACTACGGATAGAATCGCCAGGTACGCAATGAATTGGGAATGTGGAGAGATGTTCGAGATGACTTACTTCTTCGGATGGATGTCGAATGTAGCCTCGAGAGTGGAGTTGTTGGGGATCGGGACGACACGCGGAAGCTCCACCGTCCCATTGTTCTAAAGTTTCTAGGAATAATTGAGGCTTGTTCATTGGTTAAAGAAGTTCCCGGCTACGCGTCCCCTGTTTCGACGCTTGCTCAGGCTGGCTTGTGGCTACTTTCATCTTCTTTATTTATTTATTTTTCTCAATTTCTTCTCTTGTGTTTAGCGGGCTTGCTCAAGTTATTGTTAGATTGTTTGCTGAAGAGATTGCCCAACGACCCCATCCTCTTACGTACGAAATACCACAAGCTCCGCTGTCAAGCCGTGCACGAGGTCAGGGAAGAAAGTAGGAAGTAATTGGGCATAAACTTTTTACGAGAAAGAGACTCGTTTGCAGGACGTGCTAAGTCAGGTCATCGCAGCTCGTAGCTCACTAGGAACTTGTTCACGGCAGATCCCCTCGCGCGTTACGAATAGCCAGCCAATGTTTCGGAACAGGATGCCGTTCCTCGAGCCCCTATGCAGTAGGTAAGGTGGTAAAGCAATTTGAGAAAACCAGAAGAGAGCATCACAATCTTCCGGTCAGACAATTGGAAACTCGTTAGGAGTCCAATGGCAAACTTGATTTTGATTGCGTTGCAACAAACTCCCCGAAAGCGGAGCTCTGGATTAAGAATCCTCCAGTCCCTGGCCCTCGCTGAGCATCCCCACCAGTGTCCGTCCCCCAGGGACAGACAGCCTAGGCAGGGCAGGGCTCCACTAGAAATTTGCGGAGGTCCAAAAGGTTCGGACCCCTGCAGGTACCTGCAAGGCTGTTGCTAGCAAAATGCGCTTCGTCGGGTAGCTAGCTGCGAAAAGTACCCCTAGACGAGTTGGTATTTTTTTTTCTTTTCTTTTTTTCTTTTTGCTCATGTTGCGTTGTTGTCAGCCCTCGTACCAAGGCGGCAGGCGTCGAGCGATCGACTTTGTGGCTCGTCTTATTGGCGCGAGACGCCCCTGCCTCAGCAAAAAAAGTAGTACACCGGATCCGATCATAAAAGCTCCGGTCAACGGCCTCATGATGTGTGTTCGTGTCAGGAATTCATTATTCCTCCTTGTATATTACACACATGCCACCTTAGTACATACGGACCACATTGTGTTGAGAGGTTTAATAAGCAACCACATACACGCCCTACCACATACATAAAAGAAACGAAAGAATCCTGCTCGAGCAGATTGTCCATGACAGTGAAGATCTCAGCTGTATACGTTTTCTAGGCGCATCGGTTCTTGTAAGGTGGTGAAACATCCCAAAACTTCTCCCTAGTACTTCTTTAAAGTGCCCCACAAAACCTTCACTTCCCCCTTGGTATGCCCAACCAGGGTTTTCCCGCTTTGTATTAAAAGAAAGTCAGAACGTTCCCGCTGCCCACACGACATCCCGACTACTTCTCGTCGTTCGATTTATTATTTATTTTAAAAATAACCTTCTGTACCTTGCCCCCCTTCCTTTAATTGACTGCGACTCGTCTCTTGTTGTTTTTTTCTGCTTTTAATTTTCCTTCTCCCTCGTCTCCTTTTCTTCTTGAAATGGTCCCAATGGCTTCCTACTCACACTCTTCTGCGAGCTCAGATTTAGTCTCGACGCCTCGATCAGCCTCACCCTCCACTGCCTCCCGTACGGGTCGTTCTGCTTCCCGCTACTCGGTATCAAATAGGACCTCCATCTCAAGACGTTCTACCATAATGAACCAAGCTGCTCCTACCACTGTCATAGACATTGCCCAGATAGAAGAGGGCATCAGGATGGCGAACCTCGACACCCTTCGTGGCTACAGTGACACCACTCCCGCTCCCGTTCAGCAGGCTATCAAGACCGAGTACACCCCAATGTCGCAGGCGGCAGGTTACCAGGTCATCAGAGAGCCCATGTGGAACAAGGGTGAGCTTCTGCGCGAGAGTTCTTACGCAGTTCCAAGACTGTCATCTGATCCATCCGAGGGACAGCTGCTGACGTTCATCCCAACCATGACAGGCCTGATGTTCACCCCTGAGGAGCGGGTCTCCAAGAACCTCACCGGTCTCCTCCCTCACACCATGGAGACCGAGGAGATTGCCTGCGCCCGCGCCATGAAGATGATCCGCACGCGCTCTACCAACGTCGACAGGTATCTCTACCTGTCGAGCCTCAAGGCCTCAAACATCGACCTCTTCTACAGACTTCTGATGGACAATGTGCGCGAGCTCATGCCGCTCGTCTACACGCCGACCATCGGAGATGTCTGTCTCCAGGTACGTCACAAATTTCCCCCGGCATTGGCGTGGTCCTCGGTGGCACATGGCAGAAAACTGACATGTCCGTAGTACTCTTCTCTCTTCACCCGCCCGGAGGCCTTGTACATTTCGATTAAGCAGCGAAAGTCTATCAAGACCATGCTGGCCAACTGGCCGTACCCTAACCCCGAGATCTGTGTCATCACGGACGGTTCTCGTATCTTGGGCCTGGGCGACCTCGGCATCAACGGCGTCGGCATCAGCATTGGAAAGCTTGCGCTGTACACTGCCGCTGCTGGTATCCACCCCTCCAAGCAGCTGCCCATCGTCATCGACTGTGGCACCAACAACGTGAGTACTCCCGCCAAAAGTCAGATCTGGTAGAGCCCGCAGTCTAACCAAAAGACATCACAGGAGGAGAACCTGCGTGACCCTCTCTACCTCGGTCTGCGTGCCAAGCGTCCCTCGGTCCAGGAGCAGCAGGACTTCTGCGACGAGGTCATGCATGCCATCAAGGAGGTTTACCCCAACATGGTTGTCCAGTTTGAGGATTTCGAGACCGAGAAGGCCTTCAACTACCTTGACCGCTACCGATTTGACCCCAAGCTGAACTGCATGTTCAACGACGACATCCAGGTATGGTCCCCTTGGTCTTGTGCTGTAAAGAAGATGCTGAGTCACGCGCTTGGTTTCGTGCTCGGTTGGTGTTTTAATCATATATATACTAACCTTAACACTTATCCCTGATATATAGGGTACCGGAGCTGTGGTTCTCGCCGGATACATCAACGCCGTCAAGCTGAGCAACGTTCCGGTTGAGGAGCAACGTCTTGTCTTCATGGGCGCCGGCAGTGCCGGAGCCGGCGTGGCACGTCAGCTCGTCGACTATTACCGCAACGCTCACGGCATGTCGGAGCAGGAGGCCAAGGACAAGTTCTACCTGGTCGACACCAAGGGACTTATCACTCGCGACAGGTTCGACGGGGCCAAGCTTCCTTCTCACAAGCGCTACTTCGCTAGGGACGACAACAACGGCCATCAGTTCCAGACATTGGAGGATGTGATCGAGTTCGCACGCCCTAGCGCCCTGGTCGGTCTTACTGCCACTTTCGGTGTCTTCACCGAGAGCATCGTTCGCGGTCTCAAGGCTAGCGTCGATGCTGCTGGTCACAGGAACCGCCGCCCCATCCTTTTCCCCCTCAGCAACCCCCTAACCAAGGCTGAGTGCACCTTCAGCCAGGCCATTGACTGGACTGATGGAACCGTCATCTTCGCCTCGGGTTCTCCCTTCGCACCTCACACCGTCAAGAACGGTGAGAGCGCAACGACGTACTACCCCAACCAGGGCAACAACGTCTACGTCTTCCCGGGTATCGGACTGGGTGCCATCCTCGCCAAGGCCAGCAGGGTCACTGACGAGATGGTCTACACCTCTGCCGAGGCCCTTGCCAACTGCCTGAACGCCGATGAGATCGCCACTGGTTTGATCTACCCCCGCATCGACAGGGTCCAGGACGCCTCCCTGATTGTTGCCAGGGAGGTAATGAAGTGCTGCCGTCGCCAAGGTTTCAGCAAACTGGACGATGAGTTGTGGAAAAGTTGGGAAGAGTGGGGAGACAATGCGTTAATGTCGTGGATCAAGACCAAGCTTTACAGGCCTCTGAAGGAGTAAAAGGGATTTATGCGGTAGACAAAAGTTGGGTTTGATTTTCGTTTCTTTTCTTCTTTACATAATCTTCTTTGCGTCAAATACCCACGTAATACTCCAGGACCCACACCTGGTTACAGACACATGGCCGTTGCCAATGAGAAACAGGCTCAATTTTAAATTCTAGACTCCATGAACCGATGCCCCTTGGACATGAAACGAACCAAGTTCTTGTGATGGGACATTAATTGAGAAATCCCGTTATTTTTGCTTCGTGAATAAGAATACAGTTAAGTTTTAAGGACGTGTTTCAAAGACAGAAGAACGAGTTGATCCAACTTTGCTTCATTGAACCACACAATCACGTGAGCTCCGCAAACTTGAATTATATGCAACCTTTGCAATCCTGAATTTGTTCACGCGGACCCATAAACCCAGTCTCTCTATACTGATAGAGGTGACAACGCGTGATTTTACTTTGAGGGTATTATTCGGATCTCAAAGCTCATAAGGAGCATTTCTAGACTACGCGGGATGGAGTAGTCAAGCGATAACATGGCGTTTCCTGGAAAGCCTGTGTCGCAGCTTGTAGGCTCCAACGGTACGTACTGATATTGAGGAATAGGACAGGAATTCAAAGCTTGATTGCTGACTGAATTTTTTTTTTCTTTTTCTTTTGAAAGGCCCCATTCATGCTGTCGCGTACTCAGCATCACCAGGCACATATATCCTCACCGGCTCGGCGGACCGCTCTATACGACTGTACAATCCACAGCCGACGACCTCCGCCGCCGATGGATCCCTGCCGGAGGGTCGTCTGATCCAGATCTACTCGGCGCACGGGTACGAGGTTCTATCCCTTGCAGTCACTGGGGACAATGCGCGGTTCGCCTCTAGTGGCGGCGACCGCACCGTCTTCCTGTGGGACGTGGCGACGGCGACGACGCTTCGGCGGTTTAGCAACGACGGGCACTCGAGCCGGGTCAACTGCGTGGCGTTCGGCGGCGACGGCGACTCGGTCCTCGTCAGCGGCGGCTTCGACACGATGGTCAAGCTCTGGGACTGCAAGGGCGGCGGGAACGGATCCAAGCCGATCCAGACGCTGACGGATTCGCGCGACGGCATCTCCGCGCTGGCGGTGCGCGACGCCGAGATCGTGGTGGGCAGCGTGGACGGCCGCGTCCGCACCTACGACGTCCGCATGGGGCGGTGCGTCGTCGACGTCGTCGGCCCCAGCGTCACCAGCCTCTGCCTCTCGCGCGACGGCAACGCGCTCCTCGTCGGCTCGCTCGACAGCTCCCTGCGGCTGATGGACCGCGCCGCAGGCACGTGTCTGCGGACGTACCGCGCCGAGGGCAGGTGGCGCAACGAAAACCTTCGCGTGCAGAGCCTGCTGGGCGCCGGAGAGAAGTTCGTCGTCGCCGGCGACGAGCTGAGCTGCGATGCTGGCGCGGACGAGAAGGGTGATCAGGACGGCAAGGTCTGGGCCTGGGATCTCCTGACTGGTGAGGTCGTCGCCACGCTCAAGGTCCCGTGGGGTGCGGCTGCAAACGGGGTCGGGGAGAGGAGGAGGCGGGCGGTCGGGCGTGATGGCAAGGAAAAGGGGCGCAAGAATATTGTGAGCTGTCTGGCGTGGAGGGAAGGTGGCTGGGGAAATCAGTTCTGCGTCGGAGGGAGCTCAGGGGTAGTGACGGTCTTTGGCACTGGATAATTGTGATCTAACGGGTCGGTATGGTCATATAATATCACCTACTCCTGAACCTACCCTGTACATGAATATGCCGGAGTATGTGCGAGGCTTCAGCACTTGCCAATTGGCTACAGCTCGAACTTAATTGGACCTTGACATTGCTACTTGGGACGATCGGGTAAGGCGTGGCGGAGACCTTGAACGGGTCGTGTCCTTACAGGGGAAGGAGCTTGGCATTTGAATCCGATTGATTGATTGATGATCTGCGTGAGGACTGGAAATTGCACCTCGGCGGGAAGCCTTGGAGCTTTTTTTTTTTTTTTTTTGGTGGTTTTGTAACTGCGCATAGACAGAACTTCCTTAGCATTCTTGACTTTCTTTAAAGGGGCTTCTATTTTTGTTCTGTTTTATTTTATACTGTATTGCCTATTCATTTTATAATGCGCTTGGTGTCCTGCTAGAGAACCTTTTTAGGCAACTTGCTCGGTGTCCAGTCCACTTTTTGATTTACCAAACGCCCCTTCCCTGCGTGTACCGGACACGGACAGTTTGGCACTGGGACGACCAAACCTTTTCTCCGCGCCCTTCCCGCTCAACACTGTAGCAGCTCAATTCCGGGAGCAGTCCAGCAGCCCGAAACAAACCATCGCGACGCGCGCAGGCGCCCCGCCCTCCTGTCGAGATGTCGTGGCTCACGGCCTTTACGGGCTTTGCCGCGCCGCTGTTCCTCGTCCTCTCGCCCATTCTATCCTACAGCGACCAGGCCCTCGCGATGCACCGCCAAAAGAGCAGCGCTGGATTCAGCCTCGACATCCCCCTGATCATGATCGTGGCGTCGTTGCTGAGGTGAGAGAGAGGCTTTTTTTTTTTTTTTTTTTTTTTTTTTTTTGTGCAATGGGAAAGAGGACAGGTACTCCTATTAGTCGCTGCCTCGCACTGACACGACCACGGCCCATCCTAGGATATTCTACTACCCCGGTGCGCAATTCGATCGAGCGCTTTTGGTCCAGGCCTTCGTCATGATAGCTGTTCAGGCTGTCCTGCTCAAGATTGCACTCGACAACAGGCCAGGGCCGGCGCACAAGGGCGGCGAGGCGGCGATTCCCTTCGCTGGCGCTCAGGATGGGCTGCGCGGCCAACCAAGACCGTACAATTTTTGGCAGTGGAGGTCACACAAGCCGTGAGTTAGACATTAGGGCGGGCGCCTCTACGTACTTGTTTTGGGCAGCAATGGGCAGCCTATAGCTAATATTCTGTGTGGGGTCACCATAGATACTGGCAGTTCATCCTCTACTTCTTCATCGGCCTTATGATCCTCGAGCTCGTCCTCTCGCCAATCCGATTCCTCTACGCTATATACTCTCCTACGATCGGCTACATAGGCCTCGCGGTGGAGGCGACGCTTCCCCTCCCCCAGATGGCGGCCAACGCACGGTCCCGGTCATGCAAGGGCTTCCGACCGTCGGTGGTCGTCAGTTGGATAATGGGAGACGCCATGAAGATGTACTGGTTCTTCACCTCGACGACTGAGATCCCCACGGCCTTCAAGGTGTGCGGAATGTTCCAGGCCGCCTGCGACCTGTTCCTGGGCGCGCAATACCTCATGTACGGCGACGGCGATTCGCGCGCGGCGGGCCTGGAGATGCCGCGCGGCCTTGGCATCGCCAACGGGGCCGTCCCGATGCAGCACATGGATTCGCACGGCCCGAGCTTTATAGCCTCCACGGGTCGGATTGGCGGGGGTTTGGACGGCCCGGCGGGACGTAGAACCCCGAGCCTTTCTTCAAACAAGGACTTTGATTGATGCGTCGAGTGAGGGTTACTTGGGAGTGGGTAGATTTAAAAGAGGAAGAAAAAAATAATAATTGGAAGCACGCAGGAAGCTTGCCGATGGATTGGTAGTCTTTTGGGTGCTGTGCTGGACAAGGGGGTGCAGACAAGGGATATAGTCTGCGAAGGTCACGAAGTACCGCAACCTAGGGCCGTGCACGGTGTTCAGTTGTGTGAAGGAGATACCTCCAGCCTCGTGCGGCCACCCAATGATTCCGGCGCTGGATGCGAACTAATGCTTCGATAAAGGCTTTACCGTAAATTATAGAGCTTCTAGAAAATATACAAAATAAATTTGATGGCTATACCGAGGTTTAAGCAGCATTTGCATGGTTCTTGGCGACCGGGCTCGAGGTACTGTAATCACTAACACGAACACTTGATTGGAATTCTTGGGGGGACCACACACCCCGTGGCCGCAAACCTCCGATGCTCTACTCTCTTTCTTCTCTACACTAAATGCAGTTTGCAGTTGGGCAGTACGTCTCAAATCAAAGCTTGCAGATTTGTCTTGAAAATCGGGCATAATTCTTTTGTTGAATGAGATAAACCGGGACCCGTGTTCTCTCATTAGATTAAGCCAGTAAGTGAGAAGCCAAGTAGACACCAGGACAACATCTTCTAGAACCCAAGGTAGGTGGACTTTTATTACATATCAACCTATATTCTGTATTGAAGACACTTTGGCCTAGGCTTACACTTGGTTGGAATTGGTGCACTCAACTGCATCCCTTTTTCTCTCTTACATAACCTCTGGGTACTAAATTGTCACCAACAATTCCAACTGACTTTCATACTCTATTTTTCAAAAGAACAGCTTCATGCACCACAACCCATCACTCGGGGCAGCACTTCTGATATCTTGTTGAACCTCTTGGTTTTGCCATTACTTATCAGAGAAAAATCTTCTCCTGTTAACCCCTGGGCAAAAAAATTGCAATTCACTCACACAACCTACATTTCTTTCTTATGGACATTGAAGCCATCTATCCGAGAGAAGAGAGAAATATCTGTCGTCCTTCAACCACTTCTGGTCTATCAATCTGAGCAAAGTGGCATATTAGTGTTTCATCGTAAGCCAGCCCCTTTTTTTCTAACAGCCTTTCTCTCGCTTGAAATTGTTCTCTACTTCTCAAGCAAGGTGGTCTCGACATTGCCTCACTGTCGGTCAAATATCTTTTCTGTATCTTTCGTTCTCGCATAGTGGCAAAGTAATTTTCTATTCTCAGCAACCCACTCTTCATATTCGCACTTTGCCATTCGCACCATAACATTTGGCTAATTTCCACTGCCCGAACGAAGCACCATATCATTTCTTCACCCTTGGTTGGTTTTCTCCCTCTATAATATCCACTTCATTTCCTTATCCTCGGACGAATATCTTTTTGGAGCTGCATTCTTTTACTCGCCTCAAGAATCCTCAACTAACCTCCAGGCCCCAAGAAAACTGGTATGTCCAAAGCCTTCCCCTCGCATCATACTCTTGGACCGCTTGCCACACCCAAGAAAAGTGACCTACGTCTACATGTTTTCCCTTTGCCTCATTTCCCTTGACTATTTCCCACACGCAGCAGGTACGTGGTCAAGCGGTGACTTGAAGTTTTTCATGTCTATTGTGCTTGAAAAACCTTCCATCCTGTTCCGCTTTTTCATCTGTCATCGGATCTGCCAGACCTGGGTGCCGAGCTCTCTCACAATCACTTGCCTGTTTCTCATTTAAACATCGTCCACCCTCCATCGCCGGAACTGTTTTCATTTCTTTCTTGGTGACTGTTGCTTGGTCCTGAAAATGATTCTTGCTTGACCGACACAAGACTGCTCTCCTTTCCTTCAGCTACCACCAGGTCTTGAGATTCTCTCCATTGGCCAAAAATCTCTTTGTTACATTCTTTGACCGGAAGACCCTGACAGACCCAGTGAAAATACTTTCGACTGAGCGAAGCTCTATATTATTTCTATCCTCAAGTCAGGTTAGTTACCCGTCTCCTTCCGCCACCACTTCTACTTCCTTTCCTTATCTCTTCACATCACGTCTTTCTTATCTGACTTGATCAAACATCTCGGCAGATTTAGTACAAGTATCCAAGCAAGGCTCTAGACTGTTTCCTACTCTCAGGTCGGTCACCACTACTTTTACAGTTTTTTTTTTTTTTTTTTTTTTTCATATTTCTTTTCCTACCTTGCCCAACAATATCTTGCTTACTTTGCTCAACTTCCTTTATATCTATCTCCACAAACTTGGTCAAAGGATTTTTTGAGCCAGTCATTGGGTCACATTTCTGTCCTCGTCCTTCAACACCCCACTCTTCTTTTCTTTCCTGGTTTCGACTTTTCGTCTTGACCCAAAAGCCTCTCTTTCCGCACCCGCCTAAGCAGGCACCCATTTGTGGCTCGCAGATATTGTCATCAAACCTTGGACCAAACATCTGGCAACCACTACCTTTTCTTTCCATCTCAACCTTCGACCACTTCTCCTCCTGCTCGTACACTCAGACTTCTTTTTCTCGCACCAGCATTTGTTCTACAGCGCCCATCTCACCTCTTAACCACTGAAGTGAAACCAACACCAGGTACACTCTTCCTTTCCTTGTTCACTCCCTCCCCCACTAACCCTCGCCCTCATGACAGCAAAACCTCAACGCAACCCTGGTCTCAACTTTCTATCAACTCCAGTACAAGTTTCAGCGAGAAGTCGCCTCGGGCCAATCTAAGCGTCGCCGCAACTCCATCTTTACCCGTACACGTGACTCCTCCTCCCGTCAGATTGTTACTTCTGCCATCGTCCATCAAAAACTAACTCAGCTTTGACTTGAACATAGAAACACGCACCATCAACGAGGAATCACTCTTCAACCGCATACACCATGGCGCCAACCAATTTCAAGACGTACGAGTCCCAGGCTAGGCTGCTAGCAGCAGTTCTTGCTAGTGCTCCAGACTTGAAACTCAACTTCAAGGGTACAGTTTACACTTGAATTTTCATCCTGTTGAATGAAGGAAGAAAAAAAAAAAAACATGACCATCTCCATACCTTGACATCATCTCATCCCACACCCCACAATCCATCATGTCCTCGGCCAGTCCTTGTTCTAATGTGAAGTACCGTAGCCATTGCTGCTCACTATGGCTCTGATACGACCACATCGGGCATCGAGCACCGCTTCCGGCCCATCAAGAAGCAGGCTGCAGCAATACGTGCGGCCGTTGCCAAGGGTGAAGACCCAAAGGATATGCAGGACATTATCGGCATGAACGAGAAGGGTACTTCCATACACAAACATTCATACATATACCTATACACACTGACATTCATACACTTCATATTTACATGTTAATCCATTGTCCTTGCTCCGCATATCGTTACATACCCATGTTGACATCCCTTATATGCATCTCAGATCCCCATCACTACAGTCATCTTTATGAAAGGGGCAACCACTAACAGCTTCTATAACCCCCACAGAAATTGCCAAATACTACGGCGAATCCACTCCTCAGGGCCTCGAATTTCAGTTCCGCACGGTCAAGTCCAACGCCCGCAAACTCCAAGAAGTCTCCCGGGCCGGCGGCAACACCGCCACAGCCCTGGACATGACCCCTTCGACCCCGCGCAAACGCAAAGCCCCCGGTTCTGCCGCCGCCACCCCTGCCTCGAAGCGGGGCAAGAAGAAGACAGTGGCCAAGGTCGAAATGCTGAGCGACGACGATTACGACCAGGACGTGGATTACGACGAGCTGGACGCCAAGCCCCGCACATCCAACCAACCTCCGACGCCTTTTGCGCCCGCCAGCGTCCTACACACCGGCCCGGACGCGCACAACGGCGGTGCAAACCCCAACGATGTTGCCGCGCGGGTTTTGGACACTTCTGCCGTCGACAACGAGCCTGCCCTGGAGCCCGAAGCCGATCCGCTCCTTTCGCAGCATTCGTTGGGCGGTTTCGACGCTGTCGAGGACGACGGTGAATGTTGAACGCTGGTTTGCGGGAATACGGCGGTGTTTTTGTTCGGCTGCGTTTGGCTTTGGCGTTTGTTTACGCAACATATTACCGAGGTGAACGTACCCAGGCCGCACGCTGATTTCCTGGTTGGATTTCTCTTATTCCCCCTTTTGCCTTTTGCCTTTCTTTTTTGCCTTTGATATTCACAGATTTTATATCCGGGTTATTTCGGTATTTTCTTACTATTCTTCTGCAGAGTTGATTGATTTTGCGCTGGTATTTTATATTTATACCTGATTTTCTACGTCGGTTACGTTTGTTAACCTGGAGGAAATGCAACAAACTATGCGCTAAATTTTTCATGAAGAAAAACCACATGACTAAAAGTATTATTACCTGAGGAGAACCGGATGGGATATACCCAGAACTCTGCGATAGACTACCATATTGAAAACAATTATCTCTTTTTTCCCGCATTGCCTTTTGCCCCTTGCCATGTATTAACAAATGGAAAAAAAAAAAAAAAAAAAAAACGCAAAAGTCTACAGCTATGGGTTTAAGCGCGTCCGACAGGTACAATACAATATCACTTCAGCATCAATAGGATAAGTTAACAACAGAGACGAGAGGACAGCGGAGGAGACATAGTACAATTGCTAGCGCTGAACAATAGGTATGTCGCTCAAACGATTTGTCTGTGTGTGTCTGTGTGTGTGTGTGTGTGTGTGTGTGTGTGTGTGTGTGTGTGTGTGTGTGTTTTTCACCTTGTAAATGCATATATTTCTACGCTAATCAAATGCTGTTACACCACTCGACTTCCCACGATGACACTTTTGTGCTCGGCCTCCAAGGCAACCAGGTCTCCTAGTTCTCGGGCTCCTCCTCCCGGAGACATTCCGACACCAGCGCCATGACCGACCAGATCTCGGCCTGGATCAAAAACGCCACCATGTCCAAGATCACCAAGCGTCCGACGCCCCTCCAAGACAGGTCGCTGAACGGCGAGATGCCAAACACCCCCGAGAGGGCCTCGGCACCGCCCGGCCTACGGCCGATGTAGCTCCGGGCCAGCAGCCTGATGGTGACGGCCTGCAGCGGCGTGAGGAGGCAGGTGACGACGGCCCTCTGGAAGACGTCCGAGGCCAGCCGGGCCGGGAAGAGGGTGTGCAGGTTGGTGTTGTAGCGGACGCCACGGTGGTCGCCGTCTGGCCCGTCGTCGCCTCGCACGCTACCTTCGGTGGGGGCGTTGGGCCGCAGCTCGGCCGACCAGACGCCCGGCGGTCCGTCCGATGCCAGTTCGTCCGGGTCCCTATCCACGTGGACCAGCGTCGCGAAGACGCGCTCCGCGCCCTCTTCGTCGTCTTCGTCGCTGTCGTAGTCCTCCGCGGCCGGCACCGACGAGAATGTGCTCTGCCTGCGGATGGCGGCGTGTGGAGCCTGGCTCTGCTCTGCAACACCTTCCCCCCCGAGCACGACGCTCTCTGGCCTCGGGACGCCGTCGGACGTCCGCCTGGGCCGGTGGAGGTTTTCTCTCAGGTGCGAAAGCAGCGGCGTCTGCTCGGGGGCGCCCGTCTGCTCCGGCCGGGGCGAGTAGTACGCGGCGCTCCGCATCTCGTCATCCCTGCTCGGCTTTGGCAGCAGGCGGTAGAAGGTGAAGCCCACGAAGAGGCCCAGGACTTCCTGCAACCGCCCGGTCAGCTGGTGCGCCACGAGCGGCGCGAGGCTTATCGCCACTCCGCCGAGCCAGCTGATCACGTCCCTTGGCTGGAACGAGCGCAAGGGTGGCGGTCTCGCTACGGGAGACTCGTCCGAGAAGAAAAGGAAGAAGGACAGTCCGGGGAACCATTGGTTTTTGGGAGCAAGGCCGAGGGACTGTACGGGCATGAAAATCTGGAGGTGAGCTCGTATGTAAACGACTATTGTGTCCAGAACACTATATTCGTCCAAAGAGAGGCAGGTTAGCCCAGAATGAAGCGGCATGGAGCTGAAAGGGTCGAGACTAACGAGGAATTAACATGAGAAAAAGTCTCGAAGCGAATATGATTAATCAGTTCATCTGCGATGAAGCAGGGAAGCCCAGGAAAGAGGAGGGCAAAGAGAGATCTTTGGCCGCGCTCGTAATAGTAGAGGTCTGCCAGAGGAACATTATTGTATCGTTTGTATGCCTAGATGATGAGCACAGGAGCTGTCAGAGCGCCGATTGCCAAGATATATACGGAAACCCAGCGATGAATTATTCAGGAGCTTCGCAGGAACACAGACTTACCAGCATGCGACTCTTGACTCCGTCAATTCCTAGACTACCTCCATTGAGGGCGTGAATTCCGACGTAGTGCATGCACGAGCCTATGTGGTCCGCGTTGGCTTTAGCCTTCAGACGCTGCACTTCGGCAGCCAGCCGTTCGGCACCACCATCCTCAGGCTCAGCGACGCCGATAGCGTGCATGACTTCGTTGTGTGCCCGGATCAGCTCCCTATTAAGACGCCTCGCCTCGGGATTGACGGGTCTGCCACGTTCATCGTAGGCCTGGGCAGGCAGACGGGGGTCGTGAGGACCCTCTCCTTGCACTACATCATCGTAAGGAGACCGGCCCTATGTGGTGGTGTGTTAGTTGAATTCTAGACTTGTGTTTACAAAGAAGCAGGCATTCTTACCAAGGCCAACGAAGTCAACGGCTCGGACCTCGTCATGATGTACTGTTCAAGAACAAGGGTGAAGATGAGGCCATCGGACCCAGCATCGGTAGGGGTTCCTCACGTGGCCTGGACGGGATGTTGCTAGAAGACTAATCTAGGCCTTTTTTTTTTTTTTTTTTTTTTTTTTTTTTTTTTGCTAGAATCTGTTTTTATCGTTTGATCCCAACCAATTGCGTTTGTTGCACTGGGTGTCTATATGTCGATGAGCAACTTATACATGCACTTATTGTTTGATGACGTTGGAAGTCTTTTGAGCAATCAAAGCGCGTTAAGTGGGATTGAGCCTCATCCCTGTCGCGTCGCACCGTCGCATCCAGGTCCCTCCACAATCTGACGCTAAGATAACCTTAATTGATGACGGTTCGACCAACCAAAATGTATCGATAACTCCACCTTGGTTGTGCGGCAGACAAAAAATTGTCAAAAAGTCCAACAGCCGCCGCCTCTGCGCCTCTCGCAATCAAAGTGGGATGAAGCCTTGCTGTGCGCCGGGGATAGTGTCAATTGATTTACTCTGCTACGCCACGCTGCTGGCCCCTAAATACAAACAGCCATGGCTTCCAAAATGGCATTCAAGACGACTTTCGAGCCGGAAAAAGTCATCCAACCAATCTTTACCGGCGGCTCCATTGCACTGGACAATAAAGCTCAGATCCTGGCCTCTACTCTAGGAGAGGATGCAGTGCTGACCGACATCACCACGGGGCAGCACCTTGCCACGATAGAAGGAGTAAGTGACTTTTACATTTCTACCATCTCCCATGCAGACTTGCTGACGACACACCTAAAACGTTGCGAGCAGGATGGCGAACCAATATCTACTCTCACTCGTATGTACCTTACCCTGCCCGGAAACAGGAACAGAAAATCAACCCAGCTTTCAAACCTTTGGCGAATGGCCAGACTAACCAAGCCTATGCGCCCCTAAACAGTCACACCTTCTTCATCACACTTGATCATAAGCTCGCGGTCGCTCTCCCTAAGAATTTACGCCCTCACTCTTGACCCCGACAACGCCTCGGTCGAGGCGACGCTCACGCGAACCCTCAAGCCTCATGGCACCCCTGTGGTTGTCCTGGCCGTCGACAGGACCAGCACGCTTCTTGCCACTGGCGCCGCCGACGGAGCGATCAAAGTCTGGGACATAGTTGGCGGATACGTCACGCACACCTTCCGTGGACCAAGCGTACTAGTCTCGGCCCTGCGCTTCTTCGAGGTCGCCGCCGCCACGGCCGAGGACACCAAAGGCCAGAAAAAGAAGAAGGGCAAGAAGGGACAGGCCGCGGAGGAGGCGCAGAGCGACGCCAACTCCACAACCGTCAACTTCAGGCTGGCTTCTGGAAGCCAGGATGGAAGGGTACGAGTCTGGGATTTACACAAGCGCGCTGCGATTGGAGACCTCGAGTCGCATGTCTCGGACGTGACGGCCATCGACTACTCGGCTCAGGAGAACAGCCTCATCACTGCCAGCAGAGATAAGACGATCATCTGGTGGGATGTTAGGACCTGGCAACCCAGGAAGATTGTGCCTAGCTTGGAGCTAGTCGAGGCTGCTGGCTTTCTTGACGACGGCCGCTTGGCCTACTCTGCAGGTGCCAACGGCTGCGTGCGTCTATGGGAGTCTGAGACTGGCCGCGAAGTTACAAAGGAGCAGACCCCAAGGACCGAAGGAGAGGCCTTTGTCGGCGCGGTTCATTGTGCACAGAAGTCGCTCCTTGTCTGCGTTCAGTCAGATCACACGCTCGTCCTGTACACAACCCCGACCGTCAATTCAGACACCATACCAGAGCTCGAACCCCTGAGCCCCTCTCGCAGGATATCAGGAACTCATGATGACATTATAGATCTTGGCTATCTACTCCCAGACAGATCTCTGATGGCCCTAGCTACGAATTCTGAGGAGGTTAGGGTAGTCTCGGTTGCCCAAGAAGCAGAGGGATCGACTTACTTTGGCCAGGATGTCACTGCGCTCAAGGGCCACGAGGACATTGTCATCGCCTTGGACACGGACTGGTCTGGACACTGGCTCGCAACGGCGGCCAAGGACAACACGGCTCGCTTGTGGAGGATCGACCCAGCAAACGACTCCTTTACTTGCTACGCCACTTTCACCGGCCACGCCGAGTCTTTGGGCGCAATCGCACTCCCGAGGAGCATACCACCCAAATCGTCACAGGCATACACTGACCCCTTGAGCCACCCTCCATCTTTCTTGATTACAGGGTCGCAAGATCTTACGGTGAAAAAGTGGGAGGTCGCAGGTATTGCGCAACAGGGCTCGAAGAAGGCATCGCGGGCAGCCTTCACCAGGAAAGCACACGAAAAGGACATTAATGCCGTGGACATAAACAGCTCGGGGCAACTGTTCGCCTCGGCGTCTCAGGATAAGGTGGTCAAGATATGGAGTGTCCAAGAGGGCGAGGTCCAGGGTATTCTCAAGGGTCACAGAAGGGGAGTCTGGTCCGTCAGATTCGCCCCGGTCGACATGCCCATCCTGCAGGGCGAGGACGGTGCCACGTCCGCTGGCAAGGGCATCGTACTGACGGGAAGCGGTGACAAGACCATCAAAATCTGGAGCCTCACGAGCTATGCCTGTATTCGCACGTTCGAGGGCCACTCTAACAGCGTGCTGAAGGTGATCTGGCTCCCGATACCCAGCACCAAGGAGGAAAACGAGGCAACCAAGAAGAGGCCAGTGCAGTTTGCCAGTGCAGGTGGCGACGGCCTTGTCAAGGTCTGGGACGCAAACACGGGAGAGTGCGCTTCAACTCTTGACAATCATACCGACCGCGTTTGGGCGCTAGCAGTGAAGCCCGGCAGCCAGAGCGGCAGCACCGATGATGCCCAAGATGTTGACATGGAGAACGGCGACGACGAGCCAGTCGGTGATGCGCCTGTGCTTGCTTCCGGATCGGCCGACTCGACAATCACATTTTGGCGCGACACGTCGTCAATGACACAGCTTGCTGCAGCGAAAGCCGCAGACGAGCTCGTCGAGAAGGAGCAGGAGCTGCAGAACCACATGCGGGCGGGCCACTACCGCGAGGCCATCGTACTGGCCCTCCAGCTCAACCACCCGGGCAGGCTCTTGTCCCTCTTCAAGACGGTCATGGAGGAGGGTAGCAACCCGGCGACAGCAGAGATGCGGCTAGAGGAGGACAGAAAAAGCCTAACCGGCAGGGCGGCCGTCGACGAGGTCATCGCCACGCTGTCGGACGAGCAGCTCTCGGTCTTGCTCCTGCGCCTGCGCGACTGGAACGCCAACGCGCGGACCGCGCCCGTCGCCCAGCGGATCCTATCCGTCGTTGTGCGCAGCTACCCAGCCTCGAGGCTCGCGGGCCTGGCCGTGGCCAGGCGTCGGGCCGTGGGTGGAAAGGGAGTGGGAGAAGTGCTGGATGCGCTAAAGGCTTACACCGAACGCCACTACCGGCGTCTGGAGGAGCTGGTGGACGAAAGTTACCTGGTCGAATATACCCTGCAGGAGATGGACAGCCTTGCGCCGCCGATGGATACGCAGCATGATATGGCGGCGATCGAGGAGGCATCGAGAGATGTTGTCATGCTGGAAACATAGGGGTTCTCGATTCACGTCTGCATAAAGCATGTCAATTTAGGCATTTTCTGTATAGTTTTTCCTCTCATTGTCTGTGGCGTAGTTGCAAGGAAGGTTGTTTCTTTCTTTCTTTTTTTTTT
>NC_043741.1:5776529-5792780 GCF_004337985.1 Pyricularia pennisetigena
AAAAAAAAAAAAAAAAAAAAAAACCAAACTTGTGCTCATAACTCCCATGCCGCGGACGCAGACACCCATCCGTGAGAATAACAGAAAATCAAAAGCTAAAAGAGTAAACGCCTAATGTACTCACTGTCTTCGCCTCTAAGCCACTTGTTACAAGGAAATTATTTACCACTTCGCAAAATCCCCCACTTCATAAGATCTCCTTCAGCTTTGACTTCTGCTCGGGTGTCAAGTAGGTGGGGAATTTCACGTTGTACTTAACAATAAAGTTACCCCTCTGGCCAGGCTTCTTGGAGAGTGGCATTCCGAGCCCAGGGTAGGTATCGCGGGAACCTGGCTGCGTAGGCCCTGCCTTGTCGATTTGCAGCTGTTTTCCGTCGATGGTTGTGATTGTGCGCTTCCAGCCCGTCAGAGCCTCCTTGAGGTCCAGGTCGACCTCAAGGAGGACGTCATCACCCTCACGAGTGTAGAGCGCGTGTTTTTTCTGGGGGAAAAAAAAAAGTCAGTATTGTTGTCGCTCGTCAACATGAACCAACCATTTACGTGACGCAAACTTACCTCCTCCACGATAAAGACCAGGTCTTGCTGGCCACCCTCCTCCTGGTCGCCCACCCCCTTGAAGCGGATCTTGCTACCCTTCTTCAAACCAGGCTTGATGGGGACCTCGAGAACCGTGTCAGTCGTGGTACGCTTTCCTGAGTCGTCAAACATCTTGCGCTTGATCTTCATCTTTTTGGTCGTGCCTTTGTACATCTCCTCCAGCGTCACGGGCAGGGGACGCTCGACCGTTGTGATCTCGGGTGTGGGTTGCCTCTGTGACCTCGCACCACCACCGGGCACAGAATCGCCAAACGAAGTCCGCACGCGCGGACCTCCCCTCGAGGAGCGAGCGCCGCCGCCGAGAATGTCTTCAAGGTCTTCAGCGTTGAAGCCACCCATGCCGCCGCCGCCGCCGCCACCGGCCTGCCTGAAGAAATCTGAAAAGACGGAATCCGGGTTGCTGAAACTGAAACCGCCAGTGCCGCCGTTGGTCGAAAAGCGGAAGGTGCCACCACTGCCGGGACCGCCAAAGCCGAAGCTCTGGAAGCCGCCAGGCATGCCACCAGCACCGCCAGCAAATGGGTTACCACCTTCCGTATCCATGGGCACGCCTCCGCGGAGGAGGAATTCAAGTCCATATTGGTCGTAAGTCTTGCGCTTTTCTGGATCCGAGAGGATCTCATATGCTTGAGAGACCTCCTTGAACTTCTCTGCCGCCTCTGCATTGTTCTTGTTCTTGTCGGGGTGCCACTTGAGTGCTTGTTTCCTAAAAAAATGCAAAAGCAAAAATGTGGTCAGCTGCGGGTTCAACTTGAGGGCTGTCTATATGTGTGGGATAAGTGAATCGAGACGAGAACAACATGTCAGTCTTACCTATACCCCTTCTTGATATCATCTTGTGACGCATCGGGCTTAATGCCCAGTGCATCGTAAAGCTTCGTCTCCTTGACCATATTGGCTGCTCGTGTGACAAGAGACTTGGTTCGGGTGTGTTAGATATTCTCGCTCAGGCGAGGAGATTGGCAAATAAACCGTCCTTGGTATATTGTGTTCCAAAAGACAGGGTCGACTGGTTTTTGCGGTTTTTTTTTCTCTTTTCTTTTTGCAGTTGTCTTGCTGATGTTGACGTTGACGTCTATCTGCTAGTTACTTGCTACTAGCCAAGTCAGAGCTCACCGATGACGATTGTTGAATCGGTCAATGCGTGTAAGGTGAATCTAGGCTTGTGAGAGCTAAACAAGCCGGAATACAATGAAGAAAACAACGCAAATAACCAAGCTGCAAAGTATCTCAAGTTGAATGTAGTACAATGCGAAAAATGTGTGCAGATACGAATCTCTGAAAGCAGTCGAGTAGATGCAGGTGGTGGTTGAAGAGAGAATGGTCGTCTGGTGAGAGCGGTGGGCCGATCGATGCCACCCCCACAGCTTGTGGAAGGCCGATTCGATTCGACATTTCCAGCAACTTCCATAGGTGAAAGCTGGGGGAGAAGCTCTGACGTACCATAGTACTCTCGACCCGGCGGGGGTGACTGTCACTTGCAAAACATACAAAAAAAGCAGATTGAATCATTAGCGATTGCATGCATCATGGAAAATAAGAGAAAGTATCGAATAGCATCGAAACTTGATGCATTTCGCAGTCCTTTCTTCCATCGAATGCACTCGTACCTACCATGCACCAGTAGTAAATTTCTCCCTATAAATTGGATCACCCTAGAAACTGCGATTGCCTGCCCGGATAGCGCCGCTTCAATTCATCACCGCCAGAAAGGGGAATTCAAGAGGCGGGGTTGCTGGACGCGGGTAAGGCCTCGCTTGCTAACCTAAGCAAGCCAGGATCCAATGCTTTTAACTTGCTCTGTTTTTGCTCTCTCCCTATTCTCGGCGTGGCTGAATTGAGTTGAGGCTGGTACAGCAGAGCACAGAGTTTCAGAGCTGTGGCTGAGCCTCAATTCCAGCAGCTGATCCAAACGCCTCGACCGAATTGACTTCCTTGAACTGAACCGGCCGCAGTTTGTACACTTGTCAGTGCACATGTTTCGGTATTCAGGTTTTGATGTTCCATGCAAAAAGCAAATGATATCATCGAAAAATAAGCCATCGCAGAGGAACTGGGTAGTTATACAACCTTGCAACGCTCTGGCTGCCATGTCTGCCATATAAGGTTCGCACTTCTCAGCGAACGCGCAAATACCTGCTTTAATCCATGCGCTAGATGTCTTGTGCTGCCATGTCAGAACAAATGCAAGTTTCTAACAGCAGCCAGCCGCCTCGAAGATTCTAAAGAGAAAAAAAGAATGTAAGGGTAATGGGGGTAAGGATTTAGACAGCTTTATTGTTTGTTGTCACCATTCGGTCGGCTCGATTACATGGTAAATAACATTCAGGTTCCTGCACTAGAGGCAGTCAAGGATTGGGCTCGCGGGGTACTATATACATAGTACATGTCGACAGGTGGATCGCGATCTTCTGCAAGCATCCAAGTGGTATGCGACCTGAACCTCGTTGCTACCTGGTAACAATCCACAAGGACCAGGCAGGTAATCATATCAAGTGCACGACCATGACTAGTGGAATAGAGTATGCACTAATTCTGGTATACAATATATTAATCTGGGAGTGAGTCTATCACGACCGGATCGAGCCGAAAGTCAGCTTCGGCGTGTAGCGTACCTGGATGAATGGGTCGGTTTCGGGGGGGGGAAGAAAAAAAAAACAACTGACAAGGGAATGTAGCATTTCCGATCCGGCCTTGCCGGCTCTCCGTCGTCGACCGGCGTGGCCCGAGCACACAGAAACCATGGATCGGCCGGCCGGGTCTACTTGCACGACCTTGTACAACTTATAGTACTCCGACACGGTCCACTCCATGTGCGACACCGATGCGCTGGGACGACCGTGCCTGGCCGGCCGATTTATTAACTAAGCAGACATTCGTTTACTTAATCACGACAAGACACCTCGGGCCGGTCTGCTGAACTGGGCATCAGGGCAATCAAGACATAAGACGCTTGCGGCCCAGGAGTGGGAGGTGATGCTTGGCAAAAGCTTCCAGTTTCCTGGCATGACCCTGGCGATGCGGCAAAGGTGACGGCGAATCGCCGTCGCTGGGGCAACGGCAGCTGTCAACTGGGATTGGCTCGATAGTCAGAAATGCTAAACAATTCTTTTAAGATCGGTTGAGTGCACGGGCATGTGTCTACGCCAATCTTTATCTTCTTCAAGCAGGCCAAGGCGCCTTATTACACACAGGTGCTTTGAGTGGGAACATGAAAAAGTACGTCGTCGTATGTAATAGCAGCCGAGTTGGTGGCACTTGGCCCCACCCACATCACATTGCCGCCATCAACGAACTGAATGAGGTTTGGCGCGGTGGTGTACTAAGCTGCGGCAGGTCACGATGACCTCGTCCTTGTTTGTCTCGGCGATCCAACCGCTACCGCTGAAGGAGGCGGGAACGTCATGAGGCGAGTTGGACCCTTCGTGCAGGATGGGATGGGAAATCGGCTTTTGCAACACCTCGCATGGCGTTCCGTTTGGTCTGGACCGCCCAACTTACGGCGCCGCTGTGGCCAATCGGTCTTTCTTCTCACTTGGATAATGATTGCTTGTATTCCGTATGGAATCATTACCCAGTACTAAGGATGGTATTTGATCGACGTTGATGTGTTATCTTCGAGTCAGTTACCCACCACTAAGACGACCTGACATTGAACATTGAGAGAACGGCGAACGGAGATTTGAACGAGCTCCGCGTTGTAGTTCAGCCCTGTCAAAAAATTCACACTGCTATTTGCGGCTAGCAACCCTCATTAAAAATTGACTCATACTGTACTGTACTGCCGGGAGAAGGCCGGGGGGGCTTGGCGCAGCGGAACCCTCCATTGTCGCCACACTTGTGTGGGACCACTGATGTCATCAAGCCTTGCATGCAAATCTGGCAGTGTAAATCCCCTCAAGATTGCGGCTGGGATTAAACATTGGGAATTTGACTGATTAGCGCTACCGAATGGGGTCTCCAGATTTTTTGTTTGCTTCTTTTCGTCGCCTATCTAGAAGCCTCATCCCTTTACTCTTAGTAGAACTACAGATAAGAACAAATTAGGGGTTCTGACGAGGGAGCAAAAACAAACCCACATCTAATACCCGGGCCAAAAGGCGGTGGCGCGTTAAGGGGTGATGCAAAAATAAGCGTGCCCCCTCCCCTTTGCTTCCCCCGCACAGACTAACCGGGATTGACGTCGTTTCCCTTCTGTCTTACATCGGAGATGTAGCCCGGCTCCGCCAAAGAAAAGGGAAGAAGCGATGGGTCCATTTTCTTTCCAAGGCGGATTTAAGGCGGCACTGGCGACGGAGATGCGATGAAATCCATGGCGACAGGCATTGGACCACACCGAAAGCTGCCTTTTGACGCATATAGTACGTACCCCCCTACCTGGGGAACAGATGGTAAAAAAAATTAGAGTTTGATTAGAAAACTGGGCATGGTAAAGAAATTTCACATTTGCAAGCCCCGTGCTTATTACACGCGCACCTATTTGCTGCTAGTAAAGCTGCTTGGCATATGCAAAGGATTGTTTGTTCTACAGCTACAGTCAGGTAATAGTCAACTGTCCCATTATCGGCAGGCTCCAACGTTTGCGCAGCATTTCAGTCTTGACAATGTCACACAAAAAAACATGATGATGAATGAGGCGAATACTGGCGTTTGCCGACGAAGAGGGAATTGTTGGAGTGGGGTCATTTAGACGCAACGAAATCCCAAAGGCCTGCACTTCCCCCAGTCCCGTCGAGCAAGGGAGCAAGGGAGGACGTTCCAGACGGTAATTCACTTTCTCCCCCAAAGGGTCCAAATGACGCAACGGCCACAAATTTTGCCCACAACTTCAGGTGTTGCAGATCCCGTTTAGATCCTCACGCAGTGTGTCATTAAGACGAACCACCATGTCAAACAGCAGAAACACAATCATTAAATTCAAATTTGGAAAAAAAAAAAAAAAAAAAAAAAGAACACACATACACACACAGCTGGAGATTAGCGAGCCACTTCCTGCGGCAGTACTACCCCAGCCTTGTCCGTCGACGTAACTTGGCGGCCCATTCGACTACACAATCAGACCGAAGGTGTAAGCCAAAGTGCATCCCGTGGATCCACATGAGGTCAACATTGGCCACACGCTATATCCATCGTCGTTTGCAGCACTACGGCTGCTTGCCTTTCCTATCAAAAAAAGATGCACATTATTATTATGAGATGTTTTGTGTTCCTAGGTAGCGAGCTGAGAGTGCAGTGGCCAATGAAATGACATAGCTCATGACTTCAGCGATTTGCAGGGTCCTTTCCTTTTACGGACAAGTAGCAAAATGAGCCTGCCGCTTTGATTGCACGCCACGCCGCGCCTGTCTTTCTCTTTTAACCTTACGTGAGCTATCAAAGCGATTTGCCTACCCTTAGCGGATCAACTCTGTCAACACACATGTATCTCTCTCGCACGGCCAAAAAAACACTTGTGTCAAGCTAATATAGCGGAATGTCATTTTTGAATAGGTTCAGTAACTAACTAGCTAACTAAAGAATATGAAGAAAAAGAAACGGGGAAAAGGCTAAAAAAAAAGCCCATGATTTCAGACTACAGTTTTCTACGTAGCAAGCTAACTTCGTGAGTAGGTGAAGCTCCCGAGCGATCAGCACTTGTTACGCCATTTCGTGCCCCAAAGAAACGGCGGCTCACTCCTCTTTGTCGATCACTACTCTCGAGATCTGCCCATCCATAATGGCCTAGACTATGGTAGAGACCAACGCTTGCATGGCCCCCCTCACTTTCCCCCCTTTCGCCTCGCACCTTTTTGTTGGTGCTTGCATCAAACGATTTACCACTGTTCTGACGCACATTTTCTACCTCTGCTGGGAGCCAAAGCCCTATGTGGTTCCAGAACCCCATGCAACAAGAACAAAAGAGTTCGCCCAAGTAGACATAGGACGAGCTGATCATATCCCACCCATCCCAACACTGTGTCCCTGACCCGCTGGTGAACCATGACGGGGTGCACCCCAGGTCTCCTCCCATTCCGCCTCCCTGCCTCCCTGCCTCCCTGCCTCTTCGCTCTCTCACACCTCTCGGGCCTTCCANNCCCCTCTCCACAGGCTATGACACCCCATTTTGTGCCACCCACTGCAAGCGTCTACGTTTATATATAAGGACCCTGAAAGTGCCATGCTAGCCCACTCCTTCCAACCTGGCCCACATCCACAACCAACTTTCATCTCGCGTGACCAGACAAGCCGCCAAGTTTCTATATCCAACCCAAAAGATTTTACCTGATCTGTGTGCCACCCCTAGGGCCTTGTGAAAAATAACAAAAACAACTTGATCGCACGACTCGCACCTGCATACATACCCTACCACTCAACCATATTACCTACCAACCTTCTCCTTCCTCCATCTCGATCCCAAACACGTACAACAGGCATACTTTTTTTTTTGTTTTTTTGTTTTCCCATTAAAAACCACACAAATGCCCAGCCAGACTGCCGATTATCACTCTCACCTCTCATACACCAACATGTCAAATTCCTCAGAGAGCAGCAGCGGCAGCCGCAACGGTACCTTCCCGTCCATGGCCACCACAACATCGCCGCCGCCCGTCGACGTGCCAAGTTATTCCAAGATGATGCTCGACCACCAAAAGAGACAGATGGAGAGGTCCACTCCAGAGTCGCGACGCGGGTCCGGCGACAGGCACAGCCATCACAACGGCGTGACATCGACATACAACCCACCCTCCAACAATCACGCGTCGTACCGCTCATGACAGACGGCGGACGCTACGACTGAAACCACGATGAGCAACATCGTATACAACCACAACAATGAGCACACCACAGAAATTACTCCTCTCGCCCAGACGATACCCGCCATCTCGGCAGTTCAAGTACGACTCCCGGCATATGATGGATGTGGTCGCAACTGTGTCATCGTCACCGCCGTACCCTTGTCACCCTGAGTCTTTCCGCGGAAACGCGAAATTTCGGGGACCCAAGCGGCACGGGTTTGTGTCTTGCATGTCGCTATTGACGGGGATGCCGGTATTTTGAGCAGCCTCAAGCTGCTACTCATCATTTATTCAGTCGTTACGATTTTTTTGGTTCGGGATTCCAGAGATGTTTGGGCAGGATTTTTTTTTTCCTTGTTATACATATCTACAAGCATGTTAGCGTTGTTTTTGTTTACTCGTTCGTTCAATTCATCTGCATTACGAAACTCACCATGTGCAACCTCCTTCGCGTGAAATTTGATAATAATGCATATGATGCCTTTGGTATTTTGTCCTGGTGGGGGTTGTTGGGGGTTGTCCCTCTGAGAGAGATAATGACAAATTCCTACGTTTTGAGTATGAAAGAAATTAAATGTTATGCCAGACGAAAAAAATCAGTCTACAAGAGTAGCGCTTAATACCTTGGTTTTATCATTACACTGTCGTGAAAAAAAAAAAAAATATTGCTGCTTGCCTTCAAGAATCAGGTCTTCTTCTTTATGCCAAGCAAAGCTGCGCGGTCCGTCTTCTTCTTGACCTGTCTTTTGAAGCTGGTCGGAACAGGCGGTGGGGGCATATCTGTGCTTGTGCTGCTCACCGATGCCGCCGGCGGTTTTATCTCGGAGTCGCCGACGGGCGTTACTGCTGCCGCCGCGCTCGGTCCAGCCGTAGAACTTGCCGCCGAGCCGTTGTTCCCATCCGCACCACCGTCTTCGTCTATGATTTCCTCCTCCAGCGCGGCCTGGCTCCGCGCAAAGGCAAACGCCCGCCTGGCGGCCTCTTCATCCTCTCGCTCCTGCCTTTCGCGCTCCTCGTCGACCGCCTGCGCCACCACGACCTCGATGCCATCGCGGTCGGCGCGCGCTATCCTGGCGTTCCGGGTCCGGATCTCATCGAGCGCGTCCGCGACGGCCATCTCGCGCTTGGCGTCGACCGTCTTGGCCTCGAGCTCGACCATGGCGTTGCGCTCCTCCTCCTCGTGCTCGAGGCGATCGAGCCTCTCCTCGTCCGTCTCGTCGGGCGCCACGGCGTCGCCGCCGGCGCCCCTCTTCCAGGGATCCGTGTTTCGGTGCGCGCCCGTCTCGCACACGTAGTCCTGGTTGGCCGGGTCGGTGCGGAAGCGGATCTCGCCCGAGCACCGCGTGCACTTGATGTAGAAGCGGTAGATCTGGATGCCCAGGTACTTCTCCTCGGGCGTCTCCTTGCGCGCGTTGAACTTGCGCCCCCGGTAGATGTACTCGCCGCACGTCGTGCACTTCATGCTGAACGGCGCCATCAGCCGCACCGTCTGCACCTTGGGTCCTTCCTGCTTCGGCCCCCGCCGCCGCCGCGTGAGCGCGCTCGGGTCGAAGTCGGCTGGGTAGTACTTGGTGAGGACTTTGCGCTCCGACATGGTGGCGGTTGTTGTTGTGGTGCTGGCGATCCGCTGGGTGAGGTGGTGATTAGGAGGACGGCGGGGGGGGGCGAGCGCGATGCGTATTTTTTTTTTTTTTCTCCCTCTCTCTCGACCGGTGCCTCGAGCTGGATGATCCTCAGTCCTGCTTTGGAGGCTTCGTGCTAGTTGCCCACAGTAGTCGAAAAGTTGTCTCTCGATTGACTGTTGATAGAATGAGAAACCACAAAAGTCCGGTTGCGTGACGCGGACCCCAAGCTAACTGAAAACCCAAAATCTCAGGTGGCACGTCACGTTCCAGTCTGACCTGTCGTCAAAAAAGCCGGCCTAGTTGCTGTAGATAGGCGTGGATAAGGTCCAGCTTGGCGCCCGCGATCGGGATCTGAGGGATGTGGATTGCAATGTTCGTCGTTGGGGGTTAGGGTTGCACAGTAACGAGACAGCAAGGCGCAGGAATGGTGGGAACCCCTTTCGAGTACTCATAGGCAATGCAAGGTACATTGCCTGCGGATAGTCGCCATGATATATGATATGCTCCACGTCCTAATACAGCACTTCTTTACAATTAATCTACCTTAACCGTGTCTAATAATGAAAGCCAGCCACCGCCTTGAAGAAAACAATCCCGAGCGCCGAACGCCAGATGCATCAGTCTGACTGTCAATTCCAATACGTTACGCCTCCCAATTATATCCACATGGCCTCGCTCGCACTCCGTCTCATGTCAACCCAGAATTTATACAATTATATCCTCCTTTGAATCGTCCCCTTGTTTGCCGCACCCTTCTTTTTTTTTCGTGTTTTTCTTTCGAACTTCTTGAATCAGGCGGTACTGTAATGAACACAAATTTTCCTAACGTGCAAAAAAGAAAAGCAAGTAGTGAAAACAAAGCCGTCAAGGAAAAATACGGGCGTCTTTTTGAGCATCCGCTTAGCCCATACCGTGCATCTTGAACCAGTTCGGCCTGCAGTCCTCACGGTGAAGCCACTTCTCACCGTCGGTGAAGCGTCCAGCGACGCAACCCTTGCACTTGGGTGAGTTGGGGCAGTTGAAGAATGGAATGTGCTGATATCCGATGTCTCGGAACCTAAAGGTGGGGTAATGAGAGTTAGTTTCTAGTTTGCACTTTCGCCCAACGGAGAAACCCCTCCAGATCGTAGCTACTCACCAATGAATCTTGCTGGCATCCTCAAAGAGACCAAGGGCAATGCTGTGCACGGGGGCATCACCCCAGCGCTCGTAGAAAAAGCCACCAGCACGGTCAAGGTGGTTAAAGTAGTCTTCGTACGTCTTGCTGCGCCAGAAGTTCATGTCTCCAACCTCAAAGTTGCTCCAGAAGTGGCATGTCGAGTAGCCGTTGGCCTTGCGGTTGTGTTCAGGGCGCTTCTCCTTGTCCGTGAGCCAGTCGAGCGCGTTGTTGGGGTGCTTGTACTCGGGGTGCTCTGCCAAGAACTTTTGCGTCTCAGGCCACAGAGTCGGGATCGACTCGGGCGCATCGTAGAGGTTGATGGTGAAGCCGTAGGTCTTGTTGTTGTCCTGCATAAAGCGGAAGACATCATAGTCAACGTCGCAGAAGAAGTGCACCTTGGGCTCCACTCGCCAGTAGTATTGCACATCCTTGAGGGCGGGGTGTTTGTAGAAGAGACCGCTGTTCCATCGGCACATCTGATGGTACGAGATCTTGTCGGCGTATTGGATGTTGTTCTCCTTGAGGATCTTGACCGACTCATCGTAGATGTCCTTGTTGATCCAAGACGGCATTTCCCAATGTTCCTTGGGGATAAGTTCTGCGGGAGCAAAGCCGTAAAAGTCAGCGATATACCCGAGCCTAAATTATTGTCTCCAAAAACATATCATTGCATACCGTAGTTGCACTTGGCGTTTGTCATGGCTTGAGTCTTCTCCTTGAACTCTTTCGAGAAGGGAACGTCGTTAAAGAAGGTCCAAGGGTAGTTGAACTTGCTGTTCCATGTGCGCTCCAAGTCACCCATGGCTTGCAGCATGCCATCTAGCTCCTCGTTCCTCACCAGCGCCAGGAGCGTCGCGTTAATCCGCTCAGTGGGGTTGGCATCTGCTGCATAGCCTGCTGATACGCGTCTTAGGATGCCATCGGGCTCGCCGGTTGCTATAGATCGTGGAAATACGCCTTTGTTAGTTCTTGATCAAGTGGCAGTGTGTCGGCAGGATGGACTCGGGGATGCGGCTTACGATCGTGCATCGGATCCCTCTCGAAGTTTGAGAATTCATCGGCGACTAATAACGGCGACGACGGTCTGAAAATCATGTAGAGAAAGACACACCACATGAAGATGGCGACAGTCGCCAACACCCTTACGGGCCTAGCCATGGCGAAGGTAGTCTTTTTTTTTTTTTTTTTTTTTGCGATCAACACCCTGTTGTTAGAAATCGGTGTATCTGGCTGGTGTGACCTTGCTGTTGCGTTGCGTTTGGCCCGTCGAGATGTGCTGATGCAGTTGCGTGGGTTCGGGATACGGTTACTATTGTAAAACTTTAAAGGCCTGACTGGGCTTTTCTTTGGTACTGTGCTAAGGAGAGTGGCTAGCGCGAAGTAGGATTTGGTGGTTATTGGTTATCCAAATGGTATCCGCTTTTGGAGAAAATACAGCCCAGGGGAAAAAGGGGTTTTTTGCAGCGATGAGGTCAGCCCTTGTTTCGCCTGGCTTAGTTAGTATTCCGGCTGCAGGGGCCACTGTCCTTGTCACGCCTGCCAAGCCAGAGGCGCGTCGTGCTCAAATGTTGGCTGCACTATTGAAAGCTGAGTAATGCCGTGTCGTCGGTCCAGAAACAAAAAAAAAAAAAAAAAGCCGGCTTGAGTAGCAGGGAGGCGAACTTGATATCACGTGAATCTCCACCAAAGGCACGTGTGTTTGATTGATAGTTGACCTTGATTACCTACCTAGGCAGGCAAAAGGTATGTTGAATCTTTTCGAGTGATACGTTTAGGAAGATCTGATAACGGATTCATAAACTCCAGATGTCCAATTATCTTGGCAGCGCGCGATCGAACCCCCGCCTCGATTGAACGAACGTCTGAACTGAAAACAAAAGGGTCCGACTCGACAAATGCTTTCAAGTAAGGGTGCATGCAGTCTTCATATTGACCACAGTCTTGCGACTATCCATGCCTTCGTCTCCACCCCTCTTTTTTTTTTAACACAAAAATTGTTACAGGATCAAGACATAAGACTAGGCCATGGCGTTTGCCGCACAGTTAGGGGCCCAGGTAGAAGAGCTCATAGAAGCTATATGCCCCAGTGTTTACAAGGTACTTAGCCTTCCAAGTCCGGTCGGAAAAATCCCCGGAATAGTCTGTAAACAAATAGGAGCTGACTCTCCGCAGTCACAAAAGAGGCGGGTCGTTTCTCTCCGCGAAGAATGCCTCAAGACACTCCGTCACCACACTTTTACTCGGACGAACCAGTTTTTAGTTGAGGAAGAGCTTAACGGGCTTCAAGAGAAGTTTGTTGTGAACGGCCGCGATGGGCTCGCAGCTGCCTTGGAGACCCGCCGGGAAAATCTTGAGCCTCTCTCAACTAAATGGACGCCTGATATTCTTCACCTGTTGTTGGAACTATCAGATCAACCCCTTCAGCAGTCCCATCTGGCCGATCTTGAATTGCTGCGAAAATCAGACCCCGACACTGGACCGACTTTGAAATGGGAGGATATTGCCAATGAGGATGGTTGGGCCCATGACCGAGCTTTGTGGAGGAATGTCGACTTTGGTCCGGGCAGCTCCGAGGATGGGTCGTATGAAGAGCAATCAATTACAGGTGGTTCTTCCGACTCGGAAGACACATCCATCTCAGATGTCACCCCTCAGCTCAAGATTCCTCAAGAATCCAGCTCGATCGGGCCAAGCTCAGTCGACCTAGACGATGTTATCGAGTCTCAATCCTGGCGTTTGGAATCACCCCAAACCGACGAGGGGGGACGTACAAGCAAAATACCCATCACGGAGGCACAAGTCGTCAGGGAAATCCTGTTCATGTTACAGGGCCACAGGACCTCACTTTTTGACGAAAAATGCGCTCCCGTCCTTGCGTATCAGCTGTCAGAGGTCTCATGGGAGACGTACCGCGCTTTGATCACAGCCGTCGCGGACACAGGACGCCCGCTGCAACCGCTTCGAGGTTTCATCGAAAGCCGGCAAGACGTGCCCTTGCTCCAGACCTTTCAGGATTGCATTCGGGAAGCCCTTCGAGCATTCGACAGGGAGATCGCAGCCATGCAGGCTCGCTATGTTGATCCAAAGATGGACGTCATGGTCAGCGTTATGGCGGTCATGGAAGAGGCCCAACTCCATCTGGCTTCATTGCGATCCCTTGGGGCCATTGTACAGAGACTTCGAGGTGAGCGATACCCCCACGCATTTCGCTACTTGGAGCTTTTGTTCGAGGCTACATGCGCATCACAGTTGCAAGGTGATCTGCCTGCCTATAAAACGCTGGGGTCTACTTTTCTCAGATGTTTTCAGGTTTACTTGCGCCCCATCAGGCTATGGATGGAGGAGGGTGAACTCTTGCCTGGTGACAAGATCTTCTTCATCTCGGAATCCAAGGTCAAACTGCCTTTGAATCAGATCTGGCAAAATCAGTTCAAACTTCGTCAGACTCTGGATGGACGGTTACATGCGCCAAGGTTCCTCCAGTTTGCAGTAGCGCGAATATACACGACCGGCAAGAGCATCGTAGTCTTGAAGCATCTGGGAATGAACGACTTGGCAGCGACCCAGCAGCAGAGCCGACAGCCTCCTAGCCTTGAATTTGCTAATGTTTGTCCACCTGGTTCGGAACTCGCCCCTTTCTCGGAGCTCTTTGCCAACGTGTTTGACGCGTGGATCAAAAGCAAGCACCACGCGACATCCTCTGTTCTCCAAAAGGCTCTATTTGAATCTTGCGGCCTGCGGTCCACACTAGGCGCCCTTCAGCACTTGTATCTCATGAAGGATGGTGCCGCTTCTGACAGTTTCACCTCGACCGTATTTTTTAAGATGGACAAGAGACAGCCGGGCTGGGACGACCGCTTCACGCTAACGGAACTTGCTCAGGAGGCTTTCTCTGGGCTGCTGGATGTGCATCGTGTGTCAGCATACTTTGACAAGCCAGAGGGCGCTCGTTCTGACATGACTGGAGGTCGAATTTCTATTCGCGAAATGCTCCCTAGGCTCAAGCTTCGGTATCGTATGGCCTGGCCAGTTCAGCTGGTGATTAAGGGGGACTGCCTCGAGAGTTACCAAGGCATCTTTACCATGTTGTTGCAGCTGCGGCGGTCGATACATGCACTGAACATGCAACGCTTACTACTTGATGGAAAGGCCGAGGAAGGCATGCTCCGTGCAGAGTCCAGTGCCTACTACCGTCTGAGAATGAAGATGTTGTGGTTCTGCAACACTTTGATGACATACCTCACGACTCTGGTGTTCACGCCAAACATTGAAGCGCTGAAGGAGGCTCTGAGCTCGGCAGAAGATGTCGATGGCATGATCCACCGCCACGCGGCATTCGTCGCCACGATGATTCAGGAATCATGTTTGGGACCGAGACTGGACCCCATCAGGGAGTGCATGTTGGACGTACTGGACCTGGCCGCCGAACTGGAAGATTCGCGCAACATGACCGCCATCAGGGAAGCGGGCGAATCAAACGAGATCATGCGGCTCTCGACCATGTCCTCACCCCATCGAGTTTCCACGCTGTCGGGGGCCGACTTTCGGAAATCGCAGCTCAGGGGTCTTTATGTGAGCCCCAAGGAGAAGGAGGAGGACCACGACGAAGCGGAAGCAGAGGGTGAGCTCAATGCTGAGAGAGGCACGAAGAGAGCAGGTGGGAGAGCTCCCCAGACGCGCGAGCCCTATCCGACAACGCTCCGGCGGATCTCGGCCGACTTTGACAGGCACCTTAGGTTCATCGCTGGCGGGCTCAGAGGCGTCGCTCGTGCGAGCAGTGAGCCAGCTGCCGGCAAGTGGGACATACTTGCCGAGATGCTTGAGGCTGGAATATCCTCTATGTAGAAGTGGGTGACGGGATTGGTGGGCTATCAAGATGCATATATGTCTTTGGGCGTAGAATATTGGCCATTGCCGCCTTGTCCCTGTGGAAGATGCAGTGAACAGAGGTGTTTGTATACCGCTTGACCTAGTTATGGGCAGGTTAGTTCATCAAAGGGTCTTTGACAGTTTCACAACAATATGTATATATTATTATCTACTGGCTAATATACCCTTCAGTGACTTTGTTGAATAAAGTCTATGGGGCTGATCTTGTACGCATATTGAAATGCGCTATCCAACATCACTTGACTTTCAAGCAGTATAAACAAAAATAGATAAAAGAAGAAAACAAAAACAAAAGCAAAAACTCTACTACACTGTAGTTCTACGTCTGACAACTCTGAAGAACCAATGCAAAAATATCCATTCAAGGCACTAGAGCTCATCAGTCGCCATGTCGATATCGCTCCTTACCCGAGCTCTTATCGACCGTGCCAAGCCCTCGTGATTGTATCTTGACGATGGACTTTGACTAACAACTACTAGCAGAGTTGAGGGAACCTTGTTTTTCCGGATCAGATTGATTGATTGGACACTCCCGCAACAAAACGACCTCGTATCCTGTCCAATCAAAACAGAGTTACGGCTGTGGAGATTGTCGTTTTCTTTGGACTTTTTTTTTTCAGGGGGTGGGGGGAAACGGACGGCGGCGGCAATAATGGCCAAAAGATTATAAAATATACCAAGAGAATCACACCTCATGCGACTCGAGCGGTTCCAGTCCCTTGGGACGAACTGGATTGACTTCTTCTGGTCCTTTTGCCTTCCTGTTTCGCTCGTGACCTTGATTGCAGCTACTCCCCTTGTCCTATTATCTCTCTTTTTGCGCCCCCGCCGCCGCTGGAGGAAGGAGGGGCGCGGTCACGTACCATACGGTACGTAGTCAAGGGGGGGGGGGGGGGGGGGGGGGAAAAAAAAAAAAAAAAAAAAAAAAAAAAAGACGAGAGAGCTCATCAAAGTCGACCGACATATTCAGCAGACAGCTTATTAATGCTTGGCCCAAGAACAAATCAGAGAAATCACCTCTTTAGAAATTCGGTTTCTCGCCATATTTGGTTGAAGAAGTTCGGTGGGCGGCAGACTTCGGCTAATCGGCACAGGTCAGTCGCGGAATTGGACCCGTACTATAAACTCCCCAGAGCGACGAGCAACTCCAGGAGGGGGAGGAGTAAAAGCATCACAGCGCTGAGCACGTCTAAACGACTCCTGC